>NC_086449.1:741714148-741875714 GCF_028390025.1 Pseudophryne corroboree
GGCCTTTTGCTGCTCCTCCAACCTCTGAAGCATATAGAGGGTTGAATTCCACCTCGTTACCACTTCTTGCTTCAGATGATGGCAGGGCAGGTTCAGTAGTTTTTGGTGGTGCTCCAGTCTTCTGTACGTGGTGCCTGTACGCCGAAAGTGTCCCGCAATTTTTCTGGCCACCGACAGCATCTCTTGCACGCCCCTGTCGTTTTTTTAAAAAATTCTGCACCACCAAATTCAAGGTATGTGCAAAACATGGGACGTGCTGGAATTTGCCCATATTTAATGCACACACAATATTGCTGGCGTTGTCCGATGCCACAAATCCACAGGAGAGTCCAATTGGGGTAAGCCATTCCGCGATGATCTTCCTCAGTTGCCGTAAGAGGTTTTCAGCTGTGTGCGTATTCTGGAAAGCGGTGATACAAAGCTTAGCCTGCCTAGGAAAGAGTTGGCGTTTGCGAGATGCTGCTACTGGTGCCGCCGCTGCTGTTCTTGCGGCGGGAGTCCATACATCTACCCAGTGGGCTGTCACAGTCATATAGTCCTGACCCTGCCCTGCTCCACTTGTCCACATGTCCGTGGTTAAGTGGACATTGGGTACAACTGCATTTTTTAGGACACTGGTGAGTCTTTTTCTGACGTCCGTGTACATTCTCGGTATCGCCTGCCTAGAGAAGTGGAACCTAGATGGTATTTGGTAACGGGGGCACACTGCCTCAATAAATTGTCTAGTTCCCTGTGAACTAACGGCGGATACCGGACGCACGTCTAACACCAACATAGTTGTCAAGGCCTCAGTTATCCGCTTTGCAGTAGGATGACTGCTGTGATATTTCATCTTCCTCGCAAAGGACTGTTGAACAGTCAATTGCTTACTGGAAGTAGTACAAGTGGGCTTACGACTTCCCCTCTGGGATGACCATCGACTCCCAGCGGCAACAACAGCAGCGCCAGCAGCAGTAGGCGTTACACGCAAGGATGCATCGGAGGAATCCCAGGCAGGAGAGGACTCGTCAGAATTGCCAGTGACATGGCCTGCAGGACTATTGGCATTCCTGGGGAAGGAGGAAATTGACACTGAGGGAGTTGGTGGGGTGGTTTGCGTGAGCTTGGTTACAAGAGGAAGGGATTTACTGGTCAGTGGACTGCTTCCGCTGTCACCCAAAGTTTTTGAACTTGTCACTGACTTATTATGAATGCGCTGCAGGTGACGTATAAGGGAGGATGTTCCGAGGTGGTTAACGTCCTTACCCCTACTTATTACAGCTTGACAAAGGGAACACACGGCTTGACACCTGTTGTCCGCATTTCTGGTGAAATACCTCCACACCGAAGAGCTGATTTTTTTGGTATTTTCACCTGGCATGTCAACGGCCATATTCCTCCCACGGACAACAGGTGTCTCCCCGGGTGCCTGACTTAAACAAACCACCTCACCATCAGAATCCTCCTGGTCAATTTCCTCCCCAGCGCCAGCAACACCCATATCCTCCTCATCCTGGTGTACTTCAACACTGACATCTTCAATCTGACTATCAGGAACTGGACTGCGGGTGCTCCTTCCAGCACTTGCAGGGGGCGTGCAAATGGTGGAAGGCGCATGCTCTTCACGTCCAGTGTTGGGAAGGTCAGGCATCGCAACCGACACAATTGGACTCTCCTTGTGGATTTGGGATTTCGAAGAATGCACAGTTCTTTGCTGTGCTGCTTTTGCCAGCTTGAGTCTTTTCATTTTTCTAGCGAGAGGCTGAGTGCTTCCATCCTCATGTGAAGCTGAACCACTAGCCATGAACATAGGCCAGGGCCTCAGCCGTTCCTTGCCACTCCGTGTGGTAAATGGCATATTGGCAAGTTTACGCTTCTCCTCCGACAATTTTATTTTAGGTTTTGGAGTCCTTTTTTTTCTGATATTTGGTGTTTTGGATTTGACATGCTCTGTACTATGACATTGGGCATCGGCCTTGGCAGACGACGTTGCTGGCATTTCATCGTCTCGGCCATGACTAGTGGCAGCAGCTTCAGCACGAGGTGGAAGTGGATCTTGATCTTTCCCTAATTTTGGAACCTCAACATTTTTGTTCTCCATATTTTAATAGGCACAACTAAAAGGCACCTCAGGTAAACAATGGAGATGGATACTAGTATACAATTATGGACTGCCTGCCGACTGCAGACACAGAGGTAGCCACAGCCGTGAACTACCGTACTGTACTGTGTCTGCAGCTAATATAGACTGGTTGATAAAGAGAAGATGTCTATGTAACTATGTATGTATAAAGAAGACTGAAAAAAATCCACGGTTAGGTGGTATACAATTATGGACGGACTGCCTGCCGAGTGCAGACACAGAGGTAGCCACAGCCGTGAACTACCGTACTGTACTGTGTCTGCAGCTAATATAGACTGGTTGATAAAGAGAAGATGTCTATGTAACTATGTATGTATAAAGAAGAATGAAAAAAATCCACGGTTAGGTGGTATACAATTATGGACGGACTGCCTGCCGAGTGCAGACACAGAGGTAGCCACAGCCGTGAACTACCGTACTGTACTGTGTCTGCAGCTAATATAGACTGGTTGATAAAGAGAAGATGTCTATGTAACTATGTATGTATAAAGAAGAATGAAAAAAAATCCACGGTTAGGTGGTATACAATTATGGACGGACTGCCTGCCGAGTGCAGACACAGAGGTAGCCACAGCCGTGAACTACCGTACTGTACTGTGTCTGCAGCTAATATAGACTGGTTGATAAAGAGAAGATGTCTATGTAACTATGTATGTATAAAGAAGAATGAAAAAAATCCACGGTTAGGTGGTATTATAATTATGGACGGACTGCCTGCCGAGTGCAGAGACACAGAGGTAGCCACAGCCGTGAACTACCGTACTGTGTCTGCTGCGACTGGATGATAAATGATATAAAAAATATATATATATCACTACTGCAGCCGGACAGGTATATATTATATATTATATAATGACGGACCTGCTGGACACTGTCTGTCAGCAGAATGAGTTTTATTTTTATAGAATAAAAAAAAAAAAAACACACAAGTGAAGTCACACGACGAGTGTTTAACTTTTTCAGGCAATCACAATATAAGTATACTACTAACTATACTGGTGGTCAGTGTGGTCAGGTCACTGGTCAGTCACACTGGCAGTGGCACTCCTGCAGCAAAAGTGTGCACTGTTTAATTTTAATATAATATGTACTCCTGGCTCCTGCTATAACCTATAACTGGCACTGCAGTAGTGCTCCCCAGTCTCCCCCACAATTATAAGCTGTGTGAGCTGAGCAGTCAGACAGATATATAATATATATAGATGATGCAGCACACTGGCCTGAGCCTGAGCAGTGCACACAGATATGGTATGTGACTGACTGAGTCACTGTGTGTATCGCTTTTTTCAGGCAGAGAACGGATATATTAAATAAACTGCACTGTGTGTCTGGTGGTCACTCACTATATAATATATTATGTACTCCTGGCTCCTGCTATAACCTATAACTGGCACTGCAGTAGTGCTCCCCAGTCTCCCCCACAATTATAAGCTGTGTGAGCTGAGCAGTCAGACAGATATATATAATATTATATATAGATAATACAGGGCCGGATCTAGGGGGGGGGCGAAGGGGGCGATCGCCCCCCCTAACACAGTCATAGCCATGCCCACTTTTGAGCAGAAGAGAGCTCTCCGGGGAGAGCCTGAGGCAGAACAATGTGCTGCAGCTTATACCACAGCAGCACAGAGGAGCCAGGAGAGCAAGGGTTACAGAGCATTTGCCCCTCACTTGCTGTTGTGTGGGTACTAGGGCTAATAATTACAATTACCCCATAGCACAGTCACATGTACATAGAACATCACAAAGCTCTATCTCAGTCTCACTCAAAAAGTTCAGTCAGAATTGAGAGGAGGAGGAGGAGTTAGGATTGCAGATGGGAGGAGTCGGGACTGTAGAGGGAGGAGTCAAGATTAAACAGTAAACCGCCCCCCCTAAAGAAAAGTCTAGATCCGTCCCTGCGATAATAGATGATGCAGCACACTGGCCTGAGCCTGAGCAGTGCACACAGATATGGTATGTGACTGACTGAGTCACTGTGTGTATCGCTTTTTTCAGGCAGAGAACGGATATATTAAATAAACTGCACTGTGTGTCTGGTGGTCACTCACTATATAATATATTATGTACTCCTGGCTCCTGCTATAACCTATAACTGGCACTGCAGTAGTGCTCCCCAGTCTCCCCCACAATTATAAGCTGTGTGAGCTGAGCAGTCAGACAGATATATATAATATTATATATAGATAATAGATGATGCAGCACACTGGCCTGAGCCTGAGCAGTGCACACAGATATGGTATGTGACTGACTGAGTCACTGTGTGTATCGCTTTTTTCAGGCAGAGAACGGATATATTAAATAAACTGCACTGTGTGTCTGGTGGTCACTCACTATATAATATATTATGTACTCCTGGCTCCTGCTATAACCTATAACTGGCACTGCAGTAGTGCTCCCCAGTCTCCCCCACAATTATAAGCTGTGTGAGCTGAGCAGTCAGACAGATATATATAATATTATATATAGATAATAGATGATGCAGCACACTGGCCTGAGCCTGAGCAGTGCACACAGATATGGTATGTGACTGACTGAGTCACTGTGTGTATCGCTTTTTTCAGGCAGAGAACGGATATATTAAATAAACTGCACTGTGTGTCTGGTGGTCACTCACTATATAATATATTATGTACTCCTGGCTCCTGCTATAACCTATAACTGGCACTGCAGTAGTGCTCCCCAGTCTCCCCCACAATTATAAGCTGTGTGAGCTGAGCAGTCAGACAGATATATATAATATTATATATAGATAATAGATGATGCAGCACACTGGCCTGAGCCTGAGCAGTGCACACAGATATGGTATGTGACTGAGTCACTGTGTGCTGTGTATCGCTTTTTTCAGGCAGAGAACGGATTATAAAGTAAACTGCACTGTCCTCACTAGTAAACTCTCTCCACTCAGTCTCTACACTTCTACAGTAACAGTACTCCTCCTAGTCAGCTCCAGTAAATCTCTCTCAGTCTCTTATAATCTAAATGGAGAGGACGCCAGCCACGTCCTCTCCCTATCAATCTCAATGCACGTGTGAAAATGGCGGCGACGCGCGGCTCCTTATATAGAATCCGAGTCTCGCGATAGAATCCGAGCCTCGCGAGAATCCGACAGCGTCATGATGACGTTCGGGCGCGCTCGGGTTAACCGAGCAAGGCGGGAAGATCCGAGTCGCTCGGACCCGTGAAAAAAAACATGAAGTTCTGGCGGGTTCGGATTCAGAGAAACCGAACCCGCTCATCTCTACAGTGGAGTTAAACTCCGTGTCGATACCAGTGTTTGTTATTTTGGATAGTGAGCATTGTGAGACTCTGAAGGTCTCTGTGACATAGGGACAGACATGGGTAGATTTCCTGTCTGTTCCCTAACCATTTGTGCAATAAATTCACCTTAGCACTTACACATATCCAAACAGGTGTCGGCGTTGTCGACGGAGACACCCTCTCACATACATATCCGCTCTATCACCTCCTTAGAGGAGCCTTTTACCTCAGACATGTCGACACACGCGTACCGACACACCACACACACAGGGGATGCTCTATTTGAAGACGGTTCCCCCACAAGGCCCTTTGGAGAGACAGAGAGAGAGTATGCCAGCACACACCCCAGCGCTATATATAACCCAGGGATTACACTACAACTCAGTGTTTACCCAGTAGCTGCTGTATATACAATTTTTGCGCCCTTGATTTATGTGCCCCCCCCCCCTCTCTTTTCACCCTTTGTGTAGCAGGATACTGCAGGGGAGAGCCTGGGGAGCTTCCTTCCAGCGGAGCTGTGAAGAGAAAATGGCGCTGGTGTGCTGAGGAAGAAGGCCCCGCCCCCTCAGAGGCGGGCTTCTGTCCTGTTTCTGACTAAAAATGGCGGGGTTTTACACATATACAGTCACTGTATTATGTGTATTTTTATGCCAAAGGTATTTTTATTGCTGCTCAGGGCGCCCCCCCCCCCCCCCAGCGCCCTGCACCCTACAGTGACCGGAGTGTGTGGTGTGCTGTGGGAGCAATGGCGCACAGCTGCGGTGCTGTGCGCTACCTTAATGAAGAAAGGAGTCTTCTGCCGCCGATTTCATCGCTTCTCTTCTGTCTTCTGGCTCTGCAAGGGGGACGGCGGCGCGGCTCCGGGAACGGACGATCGAGGTCTGGCCCTGTGTTCAAACCCTCTGGAGCTAATGGTGTCCAGTAGCCTAAGAAGCACAAGCTAGCTGCAAGCAGGTAGGTTTGCTTCTCTCCCCTCAGTCCCACGTAGCAGTGAGTTTGTTGCCAGCAGATCTCACTGAAAATAAAAAACCTAACAAATACTTTCTTTCTAGCAAGCTCAGGAGAGCCCACTAGGAGCACTCAGCTCTGGCCGGGCACAGATTCTAACTGAGGTCTGGAGGAGGGGCATAGAGGGAGGAGCCAGTGCACACCAGATAGTACCTAATCTTTCTTTTAGAGTGCCCAGTCTCCTGCGGAGCCCGTCTATTCCCCATGGTCCTTACGGAGTTCCCAGCATCCACTAGGACGTCAGAGAAAATGCAGTCGTGGTCAGAAGAACGGAGGGCGGATGTCTGACGCCAAAGCCGGGATCTGCATCGCTGGAGCCGTCTCACAGGGTAAGTAGGTCTAGGGCTAGTCTTCTTTTACACAAACCTTTTTTAGCTTAGCAGGGCTGCACAAGCGATCGCAGCCCTGCAAACCTAAAATACACTCCCCTATAGGCGTGGACTAGTTGTTCGCACCAGCAGCAAAAAGTTGCTGGCTGCGATCAGCTCGGAATGACCACCAATGTCCCTCAGCTTCTATATGCTGATCTCACTCATTCTAAAAACATTCAGAGGTGAAATTAATAGAATTTTTTTTTAAATAAATATAATAAACATTCTAGTAGTGGACCCAGCATCTGCTGGGTCAAGTTTAGCTGACAGTCACCCCTGTCTCACCCAGCTCTCCATCCCATCACTCCCACTCTCCACACTGCACCAGTACAACCAGTGTTACACTGCACTACACCAGCACACACAGGGTTAAACTGAACTTCATAAGCACACACAGGGTTATACTGTACAGTGACAACACACATAGGGTTACACTGTACTGTACCACCACACACAGGGCTACACCACACTGCACTAACACACACAGGGTTACACTGTACAGTAACAGCACATGTAATATATATCGGTAATGTGAGTGAAGTGTATTGGTACCTGGAGCTCTGTCATGCTCTCGGTCAGCTGAATCCACTTCTCAAAGATGCCGAGGTCAGTAAAGGTGGGTACACACTATTAGATATATCTGCAGATCAATTGATCTGCAGATATATCTATGTACGGATCGGGCAGTGTGCTGTGCATACACACAGCCCGATCCGTCGGGGGACTGACGTCATGAACTGGGCGGGCGGCCCAGTTCACCTGTCAATCACCGCCGGCCGCCACAGCATGTGTACGGGCGGCCGGACGACCGCCCCGTACACACACAGCGACGGGCCAATATATCGTTAGATATATTGGCTGTCGGCTGTGCTGCGCGGCCGACGCGATACGTCTGTGAACGACGGAGTTCACAGACGTATCGCCCGTACACACTGGCCGACGGTCCCGCGATGTATCGGCCGTTCAAGAGAACGGCCGATACATGGACCAGTGTGTTCGGGCCTTAACTCTTCTTCACGTCACCTGTATGGCTGAGGCAGGATGACAAGGAGACCCCCCAGGAAGACAAAACCCAAACACTGTATACTCAAGGATCACCACCCATAAGAACTGTGACAACAATTTATTAAAATGGAAGCATTCTTGCTAATACCAATTGCATAGGTTACTCATTATTGCAATACTCCCGTTCAATTAGTGTCTATACCAGCGATCACAGGTTACGACTTTGTAAGGCATAGAAATGGCTTAATCAAACAATCACAGAAATCACAGGTAACATCAAATATTAAGATATAATTTACCTGCTTTAAGTATTTTAAGGCAAGAAATGTTTCGGCACTGAATTTGGCGCAATGTCTAGCCTGTCCACAGGGTGGCGCTGTGCGCCAGGTAATAACATTCAGTATCTGCACAGTGGTTTCCGATTAGTATCAGTGTCTCAGATTAGTAAAGCCTACATGGCAATGATGAACTCCTGAGAGTGTCAACGGACACCAGGTAAGTATATGTAGGAAGGCGTGCAGGGTGAGTAGCTTTAAATATAACACAGCAGCAATGAATAACGGTGTTTAAGGTATTTGTATCCATAGAAAGGTAAGTCAATAAACTGGGTTATGTCCATAAAGAAATCAGCATAAGTACAGCTATCTCTCTCCAAGGCTTAGGACAGTGTCAATTCAAACATGCAGCCTCATTATAGAAGCTGGTGGGGATAAACAATGGTTCTAGCTGGCAGGAGGCAAACGGGGGTTTAAAACAACTTTGACTGAAATATTTAGGATCAGGGGCGTCCCCTTCTCACCCAGGGGACCCTGTTGGTGACAGGCCCCACTACATATAAATCTGTTGAAGTAGAGGGGTGACCGGGTACCTGTGCTGGTGGTGAGTGTTCTTGCTGCCTCTGTACTTTTGCTGCAGCAGCAGCCTCTCCCGTCTGCTGGCCGCTGCTATTCTCCTCCATGGTTCTCCCGCTCCCTGCGGTGGATGTCAGTGCAGTGGTTTGGGCACCGGGGGCGGCTGTCGGGAGGCTCCGGCTCCTCCGTCCGTGAGTGAGGCTGTGATGGGTGGCTGTGCGCTGCCGCCAGCCGCATCTCTGCCACTTCACACACGCGGCCGCTCTCAACTCCTGCACTCGCCGCGGCTCTCTTCTCTCTGCTCGGCGGCTCTCAACAGCTGGCGGCTTGGGGCTCTCCCGCGGCTTCCTCTCAGACACGCGATGCGGCTCAGTCTCCCTGTACACGGCGGCTCTCCCCAGCGCTCCTCATGCCACACAGCGCTCAATCACACTTCTCCGTTTTTCTTCACATCAGGCCGCCTCCTCCTTTTTTCTGGCGCCCTCCTAAGCCTATCGCCGTAACCCTCAGCTTCCCGCTTTTAGGAAAAATGGCTGCGCTGCCCGGGGTCCCAGTGCCACAGCCATTGCCAGGCAACAAGGTAAGGGACTTAACCCTTACAGCAGGGGCGCTTTAAGAGAGGAGGAGGCCCGGGTGCAGCCTCCGCCATTCGGGCCCCCTCCTCTCTGCCGGCAGTGCTGAGAGTCTGAGCACTGGAGCGCTCAGACTATACTGTGCATGCGCAGATCTCCGGGAAAATGGTGCGGTGGCCATTTTCCCTGAGATTTCTCTACTGCACATGCGCAGAACTCCGTGAAAATGGCCGCTGGGCCATTTTCACAGAGTTTTAATACCACCGTGGACGTCGCCGCGGGACTCCGGAGGGGTGAGTATTTAGAAAATGGGTGCAGCGTGTGCGGTGGGGCCCCCCTCTGGACTCAGGGGCCCGTGTGCACCGCCCACACTGCACCCATTATAGAAACGCCAGTGCCTTACAGTGTCTCCTTAAATCAAAGTCTTTTGGGCAGAATTAGCTGCAATTAGAGGGGGAATTAGTGTGCATTGGGGTACCCCACACGTGTGTACCACACACACACACACACACACTTAGGGCTACAATTTGTAGTGGCAGTACACAAAGGATTACACCACACAGCTGCAGCACACACAGGGCTACACTCAGAGCCGGCCCTAACCAATATGATGCCCTAGGCAAGATTTTGGCTGGTGCCCCCTAGCACCACCTCTGGTTCCGCCTCTGACCTTGCACCTCTTTCCCAGAACCATCACCCCTCACCGAGAGCAGTCCTTATTTTGGTGTTTGTACCGGCTATATTTTAAAAAGGAACAGTTTGCACATTTGGCGCACAGCCCAAAAAGGGGTGTGTTTTTGCTGGCAAGGGGCATGGCCACACAATAGTGACCCCAATTCCAATTACGCCACACAGTACTGCAACTTCATTCACATTTGATCATGCAATAGTGTCCCTAATTCATGTTACATCCCACAGTAGTATCACTTTACCTTATAAACGTTACTACTCACAGTAGAGCCCCTTATTCACATTACATCACACTGAATTGCTCCTTATTCACATTACACCACACTTAATTGCTCTTTATTCACATTAGATGACACACTAGTGCCCTTTCTATATGCAATGCCACATAGTAGAGCACCTAATACACATAATGCCACACATTAGTAATGCATTTATACACATAATTCCACACAGTAATGCCCCCTACACATATGAGACACATTAATGTCCTTATAAACATAATGCATCTTACACATTATGACAACCTTTATTAATGCCCTTTTACACATAATGTCCCTTACACATAATCCGCACATTTTTAATGCCCTTATCCACATAATTACATACATAGTGCCCCCTACACATTTGCTGCACATTATTAGTGCCCCTATACACATAATGACACACATACAGTAGTAACCTTATATACATATGCTGCACATTATTAATGCCCTTATATACATAATGACCTGCATAGTGCCCCTTACACATATGTTGCATTATTAATGCAGTTTTACAAGACACACATAATGCTCCTTACACATATTCCGAACACTATTGCACAACCAACCCACTCACATGCACACAGCACTCACACTGCCACTAACACTGTGACCTCTGCCTCTGCTTGGATCAGGGGTGTATCTAGGGGTCCGAGCACCCCTGGCAAAGTAAGGGAATGGCGCCCCCCCCCCTCCCTCATAGTTAAAATATGGATGTCGCGTGTGTTAAAAAAGGGGCATGGCCACACAATTGTACCCTTATTTCATATTACACCACACAGTAGTGTCCCTTACTCACTTTACAACGCACAATAATGTCCGTTATTCACATTATGCTATGCCTCCAAAGAAAAAAAATATTTGACCCCCACAGAAAAAAAAAACACATACACACCATTGGCCCTACAGAAAAGAAAACATATTAAACAACACAGAAAAAATAAAATAAAAACACACCGGCTTTCACAAGAAAACAAAACAAATTGACCACCGACATGAAAAAAAAATGAACATACTGACCCCCGTAGGAAATAAAAAAAACAACACATTGGCCCCAACATAAAAAAAACACATATTGGCATCCACAGAAAAAATAAACACATTGGCCCCCACATAAAAAAACCCCCATATATTGGCACCCACAGAAAACAAACACACACATTGGCCTCTACAAAGAACAATCAAACACATTGGCCCCCACAGGAAAAAAAAAAAAATTGGCTCCCACATTTAAAATATTAAAACACATTGGCCTACAAAAATAAATAAAAAATGGGGTGGACTGTGTATGTTCTTGCATTCGGGGGGGGGGGGGGGGGGGGTGTACTCTGTCTAGGGGGCTGACGCACACAGCTGACACACTGAGACACAAACAGATGCTGACACACTGATGCTGACAGAGACACACAGAAAGATGCTGACACGCTGAGGCTTACACACTGACACAGATGTTGACACACAGACCCTGACATGCAAACAGACAATGACACACTGACACACAGACAGATGCTGGCACACTTATGCTGACACAGACACAAAGACAGACACTGACACACAGACAGATGCTGACACTGACACACAGAAACATGCTGACACACTGATGCTGACACAGACAGATGCTGATACACTGATAGATGCTGACACACTGACAGATGTTAACACAGACCCTGACTTACTGACATACAGAAACTGACACTGACAGACGCTGACACACAAACAGATGCTGACACACAAGCTATTTCACCTTCCCATGATGTGTGTCCCTTGCCTCCCCGCATGCAGCTGCCAAGTGGGAGGGGGGAGGGGGAGGATACAGCGCAAGCCACAGCCGCCAGGTGGGAGTTGGGGGGGCATCACTAACCTGCACATGCTTCCGTCTGAGGACAAGGTCTCGATTCCAGTTGCTGCAGGCTGCTGGGTCCTAGGGACCAAGGGTTGTATGGCTCCAGGGCACCCCCTGCTATTACACTGTTTGCCTGGCCCTGGACGCCTGGCCCCTCTGTGCGCTCGCTGTCCCTGGTCAATTGCCTCAGCAGCACACACTAGCTTCACTGCCGCGGCTCCAGTTTGAATGAGCTTCTTTTCTGCGCATGCGCAGAAGCTCATATCGCCGCAGCCGCGGATAAAGGAATCGGCCAAAGTGGGGCGGAGCACGGCCACTGAAGTCAACGGGTGGGGGGCATCCCAATCCGCCGCTGCTGACCTGTGTTGTCGTCATCCGATGCCCGACAAAAATCACAGAAGGCAGCAGCGGCAGACACTGTTCTTCTCGCCAGAGTCCGGCACCGCTCCGCAGTCCATGCTACAATCAAGTAACTCTGCAAAACTACAGCTCCCAGCAGCCATTGCTGCCGGGAGCTCACAGCAGCAATGGCTGCTGGGAGCTGTAGTTTTAAAGAGTTACTTGATTGTAGTGCAGACTGCGGAGCGGTGCCGGACCCTGGCGAGAAGAACAGTGTCTGCCGCTGCTGCTATCTGTGGTCTTTGCCGGGCATCCCTGCAGGTGGGGGACACAGGGGCATAGTGAATCTGCCCCTTGGCCACGGGTGGCACAACCAGGCGGCGCCCCTCCTCAGCTGGCGCCCCTGGCGAGTGCCATCCTGGCCAATGGCTAGATACGCCCCTGGCTTGGATACAGATGTATCCTCATACATATTGCCTCAATGCTAACATCTGGCACCTTTTTTTTAATGAAAATGCATCTTATTTGCATTGCTATGTGGCTAGGATGCAGAAGCAGCTTCTACTGATTAAAATGATATGTAGCATGCCTATATACTGTGTGAGACTGTGGCTGTTTCTGCATATGACATGCTACACACAGAATATAGGCATGCCGCATATCATTTTAATTAGCAGAAGCTGCTGATGCCCCATGGCATATCAAATGCCCTAGGCAATTGCCTAGTTTGCCTATGCCTGTGGCCGGCTCTGGCTACACTGTACTGTACTGCACCAGGACACACAGGGTTACACCACACTGCACTAGCACACACAGGGTTACTTGCTCTTGGTTGGCTTGTGGCTTCTTGTCCTCTTGGGCAGCAACAGCACAGCCTGGACATTGTACAGGACTCCCTGAGAGATCGCCAGTGCCAGTTGTCAGCCAGTGACTGCTGCAGGGTATAATGAGTGAGTGTCACCGTTGGTCTCCCAGAATGTATGAGAGAGGCAGAGCAGCGCTGCCGACGAATAAGCCCAGTGATGTCTTTTCACCTCATTCTGCAGAGCTTCTCTAGCTGTCACCTAGGAGCTCCCAGTCATCACCTCAGAAAGCTCCGCACAGCAGGAACCGGCTCACCAGCATTGCGCTGCCAGGGTGTCCCGGGCCTCTTATGCACTGACAACCACGATCGGCACTGAGGGGGTCATTCAGTCCCAGTCGCACGCTGCCTTTTTTTGCAGCGGGGCGATCGGGTCTCAATAGCGTATGCGTGTGGCTCGCAATTCGCCGGTGCATCGCTGGCTGGCGTCGGAGGTCACCAGGCAGCAACGAATCTAACGAAAAATCGATCGCACCGGCGATCACAAGAAGATTGACAGGCAGAAGGCGTTCGTGGGCGGCAACTCACCATTTTCGGGGAGTGTCCAGGAAAATGTAGGCGTGCCCGACCATTTCCAGGGAGGGCTCCTGACGTCAGCTCTGTCCAGGATCATCGCAATTACTGAGTAAGTCCTGAGCTGTGCAGAAACTGCACAATCTTTTGTTTGTGCAGCTCACTGCACAGCCGATCGCACCCCTGCAAAGCAATTACCATCTCCCCTGTAGGCGGCGATTACCTGGTCGCAGCAGTGCAAAAAACAGCCTGTGTGCGACCAGGTCTGAATTAGGCCCTGAGTGCAGTAATCTGTCCCCCTTCCCCCGCAGGTCAGGGAATATTCTCTCTGCTTGGTCTGCTGCTGGGTCAGCAACATCAAGGCCGCGGCTGCGGCTTGAATAAGCTTTGCGGTCACAACGTGGCAGCGGCAATTATGTGAAGCAGTCCGGCATGGGGGGAGCACACCCACTGAGGGGGCCACAGGGCCCGGCCAAACGGGGACTGTTCTGACGTCCCGGTGGCCCAATCCACCCCTGGTCAAAACTCTGACGCAAACTTTAGTATAACAGGAATGGTTCTGCTTCACGTCATGAGGTACCACAGTTGAACATCATGGCTGCCCATTGAACATGAGTATAAATGGTAATGATGCCACCATGAGTACAAAATATTAATCTTACATTATCTTACTCCCTGGTTTTGGCTTTCCTCAGCCTCGTGTATTTTGTCTTTATATCATATGTAATTCCATATTGGAATAGAAATGTTTATTGTAGAAAGAATCCACATATATTAAGGGGGAGATGTTCAAGCTTTGGAGAGGGATAGAGTTATGTTCAAAATAACCAATCAGCTTCTTTCATTTATCTAGCTCAGTCTTTGAAATTACAGTTCTGGGCCCTACACACCTGGCGATATCTGTGAAGATACAGTATGAACGATATCGTTCAAAAACGAACAATAAAGCGTTCATATCTTTCAGTGTGCATGCAACAACGATGTGCGTCTCTGCAATTGTTCATCGTTGATCGATTATCGCTTAAACATGCAAGCCAATTTGGACGATATCGATGTATGTAATGTCATATTGTCCAGTGTGTATGCTAAAAATCGGTAATGAAAAATTGGCCAACGATAATATTGTTGGTCAGTAACATCGCCCAAATCGCCAAATGTGTAGGGCCCATTAGTAGTTGATTGGTTACTTTGAGCAACTTCTCTACTTTATTTCTATCCAAAGCTTGATACAACTACCCCCCAGTGTCCTTATTACAAAGGTCACCTTATTACAAAGTTTGTTTATTTGTACCGTGCGTTGTACAGAGAGGATCTTATACTCTATCCACAAGTTGTTTCTCCTGTGAATGAAGGACAGCATCATGAAAGGCTCACCTGGCCTCAGGTTCAATAACCTTTACACAAGCAGTCATCACGGGAGATTGATTTTATTTTACAGGAAACCCTCTGAAAAACTGCGCATTGTTCTGCACAAAACAGAAGAATAACAACACGAACATAGATGAGAGTTATGTTAACACAGATGAGGAGGAAATAAAAGAGGCTTGTTAGGGCTCGGCTGAGCATGATGAACAGGTGATCAATATGACCTTGTAAAGGCCTCTGAACACAATGACAAAGTATACAGTGCTGACATATCTGGCTCATGTTTCACCACTTTAATTAATGCATGTGCCCATTAAGGGATGTGTTATTTATTAACCCGATCCTGGCCATTCAAGCCACCCATGAAACTCATGGTATAGGTCATCAGCATGTCATAGCGGCATGTATTGCCAAATATCTCCTGTGTGCTCAGACATCATTGTCAGGGATGCACCATGGTGACCAGTGGAATGGATTGGATAAGAGAACCAGGTCCTCTGCAGCAGGTGTACTTTCTTTTCCTTCCTTTATAGAGAGGTGAATGCAGCCCCGACCCCAACCCCAGACACTATAAAAAACACACTGGTTATATAAAGGAAATCTCAGTACTGGTCAGCTACAAAGGGGGTCATTCCGAGTTGATCGCTAGCTGCCGTTGTTCGCAGCACAGCGATCAGGCTAAAAATCGGCATTTCTGCGCATGCGTATGCACCGCAATGCGCACGCGCGACGTACGGGTGCAAAGTCCTTTGTGGTTTTGCACAGATTCTAGCGAAGCTTTCAGTCGCACGGCACAACGCAGGAAAATTGACATGAAGTGGGCGTTTCTGGGTGGCAACCGACCGTTTTTAGGGAGTGCTGAGAAAAAGGCAGGCATGTTTGGAAAAACGCAGGCGTGGCTGGGCAAACGCTGGGCGGGTGTGTGATGTCAAAAGCCGTCCCACCGTCATTAGAATCAACACACACGAAGAGTAACTACAGGGCTGGTCTTGTTTTGCACAAAATTTTTTTGCAGGCGCTCTGCTGCACAAGCGTTCGCACTTCTGCAAAGCGAAAATACACCCCCCCAGTGAGCGGCGGCAATGCGTTTGAACGGCTGCTAAAAACTGCTAGCGAACGATGAACTCGGAATGACCCCCAAAAATCCCTTCTATTACATAAACATGAACTCACTTCTCAATCCTATTTACCTGGTACCGGTATACTTCAGTTAGCATTAATAGACAATAAATATATTAGCAAATATTTATATTAATGATTACAACAATTGTATGTAAAATATTAAAGGTGGTGAACATTAATTGGTCATGGAGTGTGCAGCAGGATTTTTAATAAAGGATGCTCCTGTTTCTTTACGTTCTGTATAAGGGAGGTAATTCAGACCTCATCGCTAGGCTGCGTTTTCGCACAGCAGGCGATCAGGTCTAAACTGCACACGGGTACAAAGCGGATCGCCGCTCAGCGATGGGTTTGTGCGAAGGATCCATTCGCGCGGATGTTCGCAATAAGATTGACAGGAAGAAGGCGTTTGTGGGTGGCAAGTGACTGTTTTCTGGGAGTGGTTGAAAAAACGCAGGCGTGTCCGTGCATTTGCAGGAAGGGTTCCTGACGTCAATTCCGGTCCCGGACAGGCTGATGTAATTGCAACGGCTGAGTAAGTCCTGGGCTGCGCAGAAACTGCACAAAATCTGTTTGTACAGCTCTGCTACACATGTGTTCACAAACTTGCACAGCGAAAATACACTCGCCCTGTAGGCGGTGACTATCTGATCGCAGCAGTGCAAAAATCACTGCCCAGCTATCAGGTCTGAATTAGGCCCAATGTGTCCGTGTGGGTATTTGTTTCTGCTCCTTTATTCCAGATATACTGTATGGTACTTAATTAGAAGTTGCTTAACCCATCTGTTGCCACTTCACAGTGAGTTGATTTTCTTTATATTCAACTTCAAGGTCTAGATGAAGCAGTAGGATATTTGACCTTACAAAGTGTTTTGCTCCAAGGGATTATATGCTGCATGTACCTGAGACCAGTGGCGGAACTAGCGAGCGGTGGGCCGCAGGTGCGACAAAATGCTTTGGGCCCCCCATCCCATCCAAATCCACCCCCTCACCCCTGGAGAGGATCTGGTGAGGGGGACCTGCTCAGGGCCAGAGAAATGGAAACCTAGCAACAGTGCTGTAACTCAGTGCCAGATTAAGGTTCACATGGGCCTGGAGCTGAAATTTATGAAGGGCCTATTGCGCGCCACGCAGTGGGTGTGATTAGCGTCACTGAATTTCTCCCTGGGAGGGTAGGGGTGTGTGGTGGCATACTACATCACTGCACTTCCTCCTCATACTACATCTCTTAACTATGGTGGAGATGTATTAAGCAGTGATAAAAGTGGAGAAGTGAGCCAGTGGAACTGCTCTGTATATTATTATTATTATTATCCTTTATTTATATGGCGCCACAAGGGTTCCACAGCGCCCGATTACAGAGTACAAATGCACATAAAAAATAGGAAAACAGTGACTTACAGTTGAATACAATATAGGACAAGTACAGGGCAGCTAAGCATAACTACACCAGTAAACATAGAGATAAGTTCCAGGTGGTCAAAAAACTGTGGGATCTGGGCGGTTGAGGATTATTAAAGTAAGAAAAGTATAAGCACATGAGGGAAGAGGGCCCTACTCGTGAGAGCTTACATTCTATAGTTACATTTACATTTTATAGTTTGCAAATGATAAATGTTACGTCAATGCTGATTGGTTGATGGGACAACTTCTCCATTGGCTCACTTCTCCGCTCTTATCACTGCTTAGTACAATTACTACTACACTACATCTCTGCACTATGGGGCATATTTATTACAATCCACATCTCAGATGTGAATAGAATGTGATAAATTCGACCAAAATCACATTGAGATGACTGAATACATCACAAGGATGTATCAATTATCATATTCAGAGACAGAGCTTGTGAGAGAGCTCTGTCCCTGCGAAACTGGTTACAGTGAGATGGGCGGAAGCATGGGTCGAAGGGAGTAGTGCCACAGGTGGAGAGTGAGGCAGAATAGTAGATGGATAGGTGGAGAGGAAGATAGAGATACAGGTGGAGAGGGGGGGAAAGATACAGGTGTGAAGGGAGACAGAGATGCTTTTGGAGAGGTGGAGAGGGAGGTGGAAGCACAGGTAGAGAGAAGGTAGAACCACAGGTGGGGTGGAAGGCAGAGATACAGCTGGATAGGGGGACAGAGTCACATGTGTAAACGAGGCCATAAGCACAGGTGGTGAAGGGGGAAGGGACACAGTGGGGAGAATGCAGAGAAACAAGTAAGGAGGGGGCAAAGACCCAAGTGGGGAACGAAGCAGAGCCGCAAGTAGGAAGGCACAGGTGAGAAGAGGGGTGGACACACAGGCAGTTAAGGTGGCAGAGAGACAAGTAGTGAAGGTGGCAGAGACACAAGTGTGAGAGGTAGGCGGAAGCACGGGTTGAGAGAAGGCAGAAACATGTGTGGAGAGGGGGCAGAGACACAGGTGGGAAGGGGGTAGAGATAAGGTGGGGAGGGAGACAGAGACAGATGGGGAGGGGGTAGAGATACAGGTGGGGAGGGGGTAGAGATACGGGTGGGGAGGGGGTAGAGATACAGGTGGAGAGGGGGCAGAGACACGGGTGGAGAGGGGGCAGAGATACAGGTGGGGAGGAGGTAGAGATACAGGTGGAGAGGGGGCAGAGACACGGGTGGAGAGGGGGCAGAGATACAGGTGGGGAGGAGGTAGAGATACAGGTGGAGAGGGAGACAGAGACACAGGTGGGGAGTGGGTAGAGATACAGGTGGAGAGAGAGCAGGAACAGGTGAAGAGGGAGCAGGGATACAAGTGGAAATGGAGCAACGATACAGGTGGGGAGGGGGCAGAGATACAGGTGGAGAGGGATCAGAGATACAGGTGGAGAGGGAGCAGGGATACAGGTGGGGAGGGGGCAGAGATACAGGTGGGGAGGGAGCAGGGATACAGGTGGAGAGGGAGCAGGGATACAGGTGAGGAGGGGGCAGAGATACAGGTGGGGAGGGAGCAGGGATACAGGTGGAGAGGGGGCAGAGATACAGGTGGGGAGGGGGCAGAGATACATGTGGGGAGGGAGCAGGAACAGGTGAAGAGGGAGCAACGATACAGGTGGGGATGGGGCAGAGATACAGGTGGAGAGGGAGCAGAGATACAGGGGGGGAGGGGGCAGAGATACAGGTGGGGAGGGGGCAGAGATACAGGTGGAGAGGGAGCAGAGATACAGGTGGAGAGGGAGCAGAGATACAGGTGGGGAGGGGGCAGAGATACAGGTGGGGAGGGGGCAGAGATACAGGTGGAGAGGGAGCAGAGATACAGGTGGGGAGGGAGCAGAGATACAGGTGGGGAGGGGGCAGAGATACAGGTGGAGAGGGAGCAGAGATACAGGTGGGGAGGGGGCAGAGATACAGCTGGAGAGGAAAGCATTAGGGAGGCCAATCCTGGGCTGTTTTTCATTCCCGGGATTCGGGATTGAAAAACGCTCAATCCCGGGATTGCAGTAGGGATCAGTGAAGGGTGTAGGGAGCAGCGCGTGAGGGAGGGTGTAGGTAGCGGCACGGGATGGTGTAGTTAGCGGCGCGGGAGGGAATGTGTAGGTAGCGGTGCGGGAGGGAAGGTGTAGGTATCAGCGCGGGAGGGAGGGTGTAGGTAGCGGTGCGGGAGGAAGGGTGTAGGGAGCAGCGCGTGAGGGAGGGTGTAGGTAGCGGTGCGGGAGGGTGTAGGTAGCGGCAGGGGAGGGAGGGTGTAGGTAGCGGCGCGGGAGGGAGGGTGTAGTTAGCGGCGTGGGAGGGAGGGTGTAGGTAGCGATGCGGGAGGGTGTAGGTAGCGGCGCGGGAGGGAATGTGTAGGTAGCGGCGCGGGAGGGAAGGTGTAGGTATCAGCGCGGGAGGGAGGGTGTAGGTAGCGGTGCGGGAGGGTGTAGGTAGCGGCGCGGGAGGGAGGGTGTAGGTAGCGGTGCGGGAGGGAGGGTGTAGGGAGCAGCGCGTGAGGGAGGGTGTAGGTAGCGGTGCGGGAGGGTGTAGGTAGCGGTGCGGGAGGGAGGGTGTAGTTAGCGGGGAGGGAAGGTGTAGTTAGCGGCACGGGAGAGAGGGTGTAGGTAGTGGTGCAGGAGGGTGTAGGTAGCGGCGCGGAAGGGAGGCTGTTAGAGAGCACTGCACGGAGGGAGGGTGGGTGTAAGTAATACTACTTACTATTAGGCGGCTACCAATCAGGCCAATCCCGATCCCTAGAAAGCATAGATACTGGTGGAAGAGCAGCAGGGTAGGAGCAAAAATGGTGTCATGGGGCGGAGCATATCCACAGGAAGAGCTGTGAACCCTGTGATATTGGCTGCATTGTGAAATTCCTGACAACCAAGTATTAAACCTCTGTCCTAAGCAGTCAATTACTCACCACCACCCCCCTAGCATCCCCAATGACCCCCAGCTCTACTCACGTGCTGCCGATCTAGCTTCAAAAGTTCTGAACTTCAAGTTCTTACCCGGACATCGTGACTGCGGAGCTTCCAAACTTCCAACTGGTACAGGAGGCGGGCTTGTGACAGGTGCGGGAGGCAGAGTTTCTGACGGGTGCAGGAGGCGGAGCTACTGATGGCTGTGGAGTTTCTGACGGCTGCTGGAGGAGAAGCTTCTGTCGGGGAGCGGGAGCTTCTGGAAGGGGGGCAGGGGCGGAGCTTCTGACGGCTGCGGGAGGCGGAGCTTCTGTCGGGTACTGTGGGCGGAGCTTCTGACGGCTGTGGGGGAGCTTCTGCTGCGGGAGGTGGAGTCTCTGTCAGGTGAGGGAGGCGCCGCTTGTCTGGTGTGCGAAGTGGAGCTTTCGCAAAAACGGGGGCGGAGCTTCTTACAGGTCGGGTGGCCCAGAGTCTGACTGTGAGATAGGAAGGAGTTTTGTGGCTGGCTGAGGTGAGGGAGGGAGTGAGCTGCTGGTGGTGACAGGAAAAACTTTTCCCTGTCAACACTGGCAGCACTGCAGGGGATCCTGTGGGCCTATTTTCAGTGGGGGGCCTGGAGCTGCAGCTCCATCCGCCCCATTGTTAATCCGGCCCTGCTGTAACTAGACATTTTAGCACTATGTGCAAGAAACGGCATCGGAGCCCCACCCCTGCATGCAAAACAGGGGCAGTGCGCGCCGTAGGCGCACGCAAAAATACATAGGGGCATGGCTTCGTGGGGAAGGGGTGTGGCCACAAAATAATACCAATTCATAAAACGGTGCACAGTAGTCTCCATTATTCAAATTACGCCGCACAGTAGCACCACTACACCAGGTAGAGACCCTTTTACACCTTATGGTGGACAGATTCCCCTTTTTACACATTACGGCAGACAGCGCCCCCTTTTTACACATTACGGCAGACAGCGTCCCCCTTTTTACACATAACGGCAGACAGTATGCCCTTTTTACCCATAGCGGCAGATAGCGTGCATTTTTTACACATAACGGCAGACAGCGTCCCCTTTTTACACATAACGGCAGACAGCGTCCCCTTTTTACACATAACGGCAGACAGCGTGCCCTTGTTACACATAGCGGCAAACAGCGTGCCCTTGTTACACATAGCGGCAAACAGCGTGCCCTTGTTACACATAGCGGCAAACAGCGTGCCCTTGTTACACATAGCGGCAAACAGCGTGCCCTTGTTACACATAGCGGCAAACAGCGTGCCCTTTTTACACATTACGGCAGACAGCGTGCCCTTTTTACACATTACGGCAGATAGCGTGCCCTTAATACACATTATGGCAGACAGCGTCCCCCTTTTTACACATTACGGCAGGCAGATTCCCCCTTTACTCTAACGTCCTAGTGGATGCTGGGGACTCCGTAAGGACCATGGGTATTAGCGGCTCCGCAGGAGACTGGGCACAACTATAAAGAAAGCTTTAGACTACTGGTGTGCACTGGCTCCTCCCACTAAGACCCTCCTCCAGACTTCAGTTAGATTATTGTGCCCGGCTGATCTGGATGCACACTAGGGGCTCTCCTGAGCTCCTAGAAAGAAAGTATATTTAGGTTTTTTATTTTACAGTGAGATCTGCTGGCAACAGACTCACTGCAGCGAGGGACTAAGGGGAGAAGAAGCGAACCTACCTAACAGGTGGTAGTTTGGGCTTCTTAGGCTACTGGACACCATTAGCTCCAGAGGGATCGACCGCAGGACCCGACCTTGGTGTTCGTTCCCGGAGCCGCGCCGCCGTCCCCCTTACAGAGCCAGAAGCGACGAAGAGGTCCGGAAAATCGGCGGCAGAAGACTTCGGTCTTCACCTAGGTAGCGCACAGCACTGCAGCTGTGCGCCATTGCTCCTCATGTACACCTCACACTCCGGTCACTGATGGGTGCAGGGCGCTGGGGGGGGGCGCCCTGAGGGCAATATATGACACCTTGGCTGGCAAATCTACATCATATATAGTCCTAGAGGCTATATAGATGTAAAATTACCCCTGCCAATATTCCAGAAAAAGCGGGAGAAAGTCCGCCGGAAAAGGGGCGGGGCCATCTCCCTCAGCACACTGGCGCCATTTTTCCCTCACAGCTCCGCTGGAAGGAAGCTCCCTGGCTCTCCCCTGCAGTCTGAACACTACAGAAGGGTAAAAAAGAGAGGGGGGGGCGGGCACTAAATTTAGGCGCAGTATAGATATATATATATATGATATATAAAAAAGCAGCTATAAGGGAAAACACTCATTTATAGTGGGATCCCTGTGTTATATAGCGCTCTGGTGTGTGCTGGCATACTCTCTCTCTGTCTCCCCAAAGGGCTTTGCGGGGTCCTGTCCTCTGTCAGAGCATTCCCTGTGTGTTTGCGGTGTGTCGGTACGGCTGTGTCGACATGTTTGATGAGGAGGCTTATGTGGAGGCGGAGCAAATGCCTGTAAACGTGATGTCACCCCCTGCGGGGTCGACACCTGAGTGGATGGTGCTGTGGAAGGAATTACGCAACAGTGTCGACTCCTTGCATAAAAGATTTGACGACATACCTAATGTGGGACAGCCGGCTTCTCAGCCTGTGCCTGCCCAGGCGTCTCAAAAGTCATCAGGGGCTCTAAAACGCCCGCTACCTCAGATGACAGACACAGATGTCGACACGGATACTGACTCCAGTGTCGACGACGATGAGACTAATGTAACTTCCAGTAGGGCCACACGTTACATGATTGAGGCAATGAAAAATGTGTTGCACATTTCTGATGTTACCCCCGGTACCACAAAAAAGGGTATTATGTTTGGAGAGAAAAAACTACCAGTAGCTTTTCCTCCATCTGAAGAGTTAAATGAAGTGTGTGAAGAAGCGTGGGCTTCCCCTGATAAAAAGCTGGTAATTTCTAAGAGGTTACTAATGGCGTACCCTTTCCCGCCAGAGGATAGGTCACGCTGGGAAACATCCCCTAGGGTGGATAAAGCGCTCACACGCTTGTCAAAGAAGGTGGCACTACCGTCTCCGGATACGGCCACCCTGAAGGAATCTGCTGATAGAAAGCAGGAGGCTATCCTGAAATCTATATATACACACACAGGTGTTATACTGAGACCGGCTATTGCTTCAGCCTGGATGTGCAGTGCTGCTGCTTCGTGGTCAGATTCCCTGTCAGAAAATATAGATACCCTAGACAGGGACACTATATTGCTAAACGTAGAGCATATAAAAGACGCACTTTTATACATGAGGGATGCACAGAGGGATATTTGCCGGCTGGCATCCAAAATTAGTGCAATGTCCATTTCTGCCAGGAGAGGGTTATGGACTCGGCAGTGGACAGGAGATGCAGATTCCAAACGACACATGGAAGTTCTGCCTTATAAGGGTGAGGAGTTGTTCGGGGATGGTCTCTCGGACCTCGTTTCCACAGCAACAGCTGGGAAGTCTACATTTTTACCCCATATTCCCTCACAACCAAAGAAAGCACCGTATTATCAGGTACAGTCCTTTCGGCCCAATAGGGGCAAGCGGGTTAAAGGCGCGTCCTTTCTGCCTAGAGGCAGAGGTAGGGGAAAGAAGCTGCAGCATACAGCCAGTTCCCAGGAGCAAAAGTCCTCCCCCGCTTCCTCTAAGTCCACAGCATGACGCTGGGGCTTCACAGGCGGAGCCAGGTACGGTGGGGGCCCGTCTCAAATATTTCAGCAATCAGTGGGCTCGCTCACGGGTGGATCCCTGGATTTTTCAGATAGTATCTCAGGGGTACAAGCTGGAATTCGAGATGTCTCCCCCCCGCCGTTTCCTCAAATCTGCCTTGCCAACCACTCCCTCAGGCAGGGAGGCAGTGTTACAGGCAATTCACAAGCTGTATTCACAACAGGTGATAGTATAGGTACCCCTACTTCAACAAGGACGGGGTTACTATTCCACAATGTTGGTGGTACCGAAACCGGACGGTTCGGTGAGACCCATTTTAAATTTGAAATCCTTGAACACATATAAAAAAATTCAAGTTCAAGATGGAATCGCTCAGGGCGGTTATTGCAAGCCTGGACGAGGGGGATTACATGGTATCACTGGACATCAAGGATGCTTACCTGCATGTCCCCATTTACCATCCTCACCAGGAGTACCTCAGATTTGTGGTACAGGATTGTCATTACCAATTCCAGACGTTGCCGTTCGGTCTATCCACGGCTCCGAGGGTCTTTACCAAGGTAATGGCCGAAATGATGATACTCCTTCGAAAGAAGGGTGTTTTAATTATCCCGTACTTGGACGATCTCCTGATAAAGGCGAGGTCCAGAGAGCAGTTGTTGGTCGGGGTAGCACTATCTCGGGAGGTGCTACTACAGCACGGCTGGATTCTAAATATTCCAAAGTCACAGCTGGTCCCTACGACACGTCTACTGTTCCTGGGGATGGTTCTGGACACAGAACAGAAAAAAGTGTTTCTCCCGGAGGAGAAGGCCAAGGAGCTGTCATCTCTAGTCAGAGGCCTCCTAAAACCAAAACAGGTGTCGGTGCATCACTGCACTCGGATCCTGGGAAAGATGGTAGCTTCCTACGAAGCGATTCCATTCGGCAGATTTCATGCAAGAACCTTTCAGTGGGACCTACTGGACAAGTGGTCCGGATCGCATCTTCAGATGCATCGGCTGATAACCCTGTCTCCAAGGACAAGGGTGTCTCTGCTGTGGTGGCTGCAGAGTGCTCATCTTCAAGAGGGCCGCAGATTCGGCATACAGGACTGGGTCCTGGTGACCACGGATGCCAGCCTTCGAGGCTGGGGGGCAGTAACACAGGGAAGAAACTTCCAAGGACTATGGTCAAGTCAGGAGACTTCCCTGCACATAAATATTCTGGAACTGAGGGCCATTTACAATGCCCTAAGTCAGGCAAAACCCCTGCTTCAAAACCAGCCGGTACTGATCCAGTCAGACAACATCACGGCGGTCGCCCATGTAAATCGACAGCGCGGCACGAGAAGCAGGACGGCAATGGCAGAAGCCACAAGGATTCTCCGATGGGCGGAAAATCACGTGTTAGCACTGTCAGCAGTGTTCATTCCGGGAGTGGACAACTGGGAAGCAGACTTCCTCAGCAGGCACGACCTCCACCCGGAAGAGTGGGGACTTCATCCAGAAGTCTTTCAAATGATTGTAAACCGTTGGAAAAGGCCACAGGTGGACATGATGGCGTCCCGCCTAAACAAAAAGCTAGAAAAATATTGCACCAGGTCAAGAGACCCGCAGGCGATGGCTGTGGACGATCTAGTGACACCGTGGGTGTACCGGTCGGTTTATGTGTTCCCTCCTCTTCCTCTCATACCAAAGGTACTGAGGATAATAAGGAGAAGAGGAGTAAGAACTATACTCATTGTTCCGGATTGGCCAAGAAGAGCTTGGTACCCGGAACTTCAAGAAATGATGTCAGAGGACCCATGGCCTCTACCGCTCAGACAAGACCTGCTGCAGCAGGGACCCTGTCTGTTCCAAGACTTACCGTGGCTGCGTTTGACGGCATGGCGGTTGAACACCGGATCCTGAAGGAAAAGGGCATTCCGGAGGAAGTCATTCCTACGCTGATTAAAGCTAGTGTCAAAGTCAGAAAAATATCTCTATGCACACTACCATATTTGCACCTCACACAGGTCCGTGCTGCGCATGCGTGCGCTCTCCCGTACGTGCGCATACTCACAGTCGCGGGCACCCGCAGGCGCACGGTATGCGTATTTACGGTAGAGTTTATGTGATCGTAGCGTGCGACTCAATCGTTACATATTTTCACTATATAATGTATTTTGTAGATCATGGTCCCTTTGATAGATTCTGAAAGTTTAGTTAACATAGCATGTTCCTGAACAGAGAGATCCCTCTTTGTATTGTACGAAGGGTCTAACAGGGGTCATACAGTGGTGTTTGGTACCCATCGGAAGAGTATTTAAATAGCAATATTCCGGTGTTGGTTTGGAGCGGATTAATCGCTTGTGCGAATAGTTATGGACATAAGAAGTTTATGTCCATTTACTATTATTTGTTCTTATTTAGTCATGCGGCGGGAAACTCAGTGTCCCACCCACCTGAACAGTTGGAAGCAGTCACAGCCCACCTGTATGAATCAACCTATGACCTTTTGTTATAATGCGAAGCCGAATTCCTGTGTCCAATGAACAATGAGATTGTAGGGACCATTGAATTGCATTGTGTGTGGGGCATAAATAGGCAGGCCGACCATATCCAGTTGACTCTCTTCAACGGTTCTCATTGCTGATAATCGGGAGCTGGATATCGAGGCGCATGCGATCGTTTCCTTTGTGCGTAAGTGTTTCTCCGCAACTATATTGATCTTCTTGTTATTGTGGGCCAATTTCTCTCTCTCTCTCCTCCTCTTT
This sequence comes from Pseudophryne corroboree, assembly GCF_028390025.1. Lineage (NCBI taxonomy): Eukaryota > Metazoa > Chordata > Amphibia > Anura > Myobatrachidae > Pseudophryne > Pseudophryne corroboree. The sequence continues at coordinate 741,741,073 of NC_086449.1, forward strand.
CTCTCTTATTTTCTCTTAAATAGTAATTGTATTATATTTCCTGTGTAGTTATCTGGTTAGGTAGTCTATGTTATATTGTAGTGTATGATTTGTATTTGTATTAATTCTTTTGCAAGTTTATCATTCGAAATATATACATATTAGGCGTTGGACCCTAAGCCCAGGTATCTGTGTATTTCTTATAGTGTCTAGTATTCTCAGAGCGTCGGTGACGCTCAAACAGCTTTTAAGTTAATAAGGTTACACTAGGTTGCATCTACACCCTATCTCTACACAAAGGTTTTACAGCATATTACATTGTTTATGGTTTAGATTTAAAGGTTTAACATTGTGAGCGTCAGCGCCGCTCGTGATCTCCTCGTGGTCTCGAGCGTCCGCTACGCTGATAGCGTAGCATTACGGTAGTCGCTCACCTATAAGTGTGCCCGATACCAACAGCGTATTCTCGTGAGCATCTGTATCGCTCGAGCAGCCCGCTCCCGATACAGCGTCCGTACCCTTACGGTACTTCATACGTAAATAGCGTACAGTGTTCTTAGACCTCACAAAGGGTTTTATATACGATAAATATTCAGCTTTATCAATTGGCTGCTCGTCCAGTCCTTCACATATCTCTGCTAGGTAATTTCAGCAGACATTATCCATCAGCAAAGGGCGGGAGATCATATTCTTCGCAGTGCTGACGGGATAAGCGTCTGCTTCACTTAGTAAAGGGTGCTGAAGGAATCCGGGAACCGGAGGTAAGAACAACACGCTAGTATCTTTTAAAACTGTTTTATTTCTGTTTTGCGTACACACGCATATAGCTGCATTTCTTTTTCGTGTATTTTCATGTCACTCTCCTGTTTGCCATTTCACAATTGATAACGTGCTGAGAAAGATTTGTGCTATTGGTAGTTAAAGAGTAAAAACGATACATTAAGGGGTAATTTGTAAAACACACGCACAGCTTCGCCTGAGATACAAGGAAAGACCTGTGTGGTGCTTGGTAGATGATTACAGTTAAAGATCATCTACATTGATAAACGTGCTAATTGTATTTTTGTATGGCCAGCGTACACGTGTCTCTAACAAAAGGCTGAGACTCGCGAACGCAACACAAAGGCCGACGCACGCAGCGTATATTACGCAACGGAGCGTCTGGGTACGCCCACCGAAACTCAAATCGCACAATAGCATTGTTTTAGTGGGGGCGGTATAGCATAGCCACGTGATAATGGCACAAATTGATTTCAGTTTTTCCAAAACTTAGTTTAAATACCTTACTTTACTGTAATGCCTCTGGGGACAGCTATCAGACTACGGGAAATGGTTTTTCTGATCAGAAAACTATAGAATGATAGTGGGTTGAAAACGGTATGAGTGTATTGAACTCCTCTTGGTGAAGTCTTTGTGAAATCTTGGTGAAGTAAGTCTTGGTGAATCACGGTCAAGGTGAATACGTGATGAGCACGGTCTGAGTGAAAACGTGCAACAGAGTGTGATAAAGTTTTCGTTGTATTACGCTCTGGCTGTTTTGGAGCACAGTAGGGAGACTCCAATGATCCTACCATTTATGGGCAACAAGTGTCTATAAGTGGTACGATTGGACCGCACGGTTGTATGTGTGACCAATAACGCAACGTGATATGAGGTAGTATATCCATGCGTAAATCTTGCCCTCATACGTGTTGTAGGGAACACATGCAAGCGTGATTTGTGTAAAGAAGGGAATTTTCACTGGTCACAGGAAAATCTCTAGAGATAGGGCCTGCAACGGTTACACGTGTCTGCTAAAAGGGGCTGATTCGTTGTACTCGGAGCAGAAGAAGTTCAGTGGAAGAGCTTTAAGGATTTCCAACGTAGACTGTGTTTGGTGCATTTTAGGAAGTTTTTCTGTGTAAGGTCCACAATGGAAGCCAAGTGCACAACACAGGGACGTTCAGCAGTCAGGGTTCAGACTGCAGAGGCTTGCAGACCCCGAGGGTCTGCTCGGTTAGTAATGTGGAGGAGGTATGGTCCCCACACTGAGACCTTTTGTGATGAATGGACACGAATGACTGCGGGGGATAAAGCACCATTTCCTGGGATAGGTAGTTTTGACTTAGAGGTATTGCATAATTTAAGGCGGAGGATCTGTCTCATAAAATCCTGGAAACAACGGGTTAAACATGATGATTGTTTGCAGTTATGGCTACAGGAAAGTGAAATGCAAAGAAATGTAACTTACATACCTAACTTTCATCTTGAGAGGAGAGACATGGCAATGGAGAGGATTATGGTTGCGGAGAAAGGCACAATGTTGTACGATAAAAAGGCACTTAGTAACCGTATTAAAAATGAAAGTGTAAAATGTAATAAGGTCTATAAAACAGAAAGTGTTAAATGTACAACTATTAACCCATGCAAGTCGCACCCCTTGTTAAACTTTCCTCAGGAACACCAACAAGAAAGTGAGCCCAGCACAATGTCGGAGCCTTTTCCAGCAACCATCACACAAGACATCCAGGTGGACGCGACCAAATCGGTAAAGACTGTAATCAAACCCCCTAACGGAGGGTCAGGTGAGGTCGTGTCCACAGGTACGTATGGTATTATACATCACGCACAAACAAATGTACCTCATATCGTGGAATCAATTCAGAATGACGTTACTGGACTTAATCCTGTCAGGGTAATTGCAGTACCAAACGGGAAAACTGACTCTTCAGGAGTCACTCCTGTCAGGAACATCGCCATGTACTGCCCCTTTTCCCGAACAGAATTAAGAACAATTCTGTCTGAATTTCCTGATCCCAGGAAAGACTTAGTTGCTTGTCAAAAATACATAAGAGTGCTAGGATACACTGCAGAGCCAAATAACAAAGATTGGAGGACAGTTTTGAGGGCATGTTTACCCCCCGATGTTGATTCATTGAAATTTATTGCTGACTGTAAGCTAGATGAGGAAGTACCACTAACAGACAAGTATAACCAAGATAATGTAAAAAGAATCAATCTACAGTTAGGAGTATATTTTCCTACAGTAGTAAAGTGGAATAAAATCTTTACAATAAAACAAAAAGAAGGTGAATCCGCATCAGAATATTTTCACCGGGCTCTGCAGGATATGGCTAGGTACACTGGTATAGATGACATTGAAACTAACGTACACCACAGAGAGGTAGCTGTGTCTGTATTAATGGACAGCTTAAAAGACACACTAAAAATCAGGGTACAAACCTCCATACCTCACTGGAGAGGCATCTCGGTGGCTGCATTAAGAGAGTCCGCTATCGAGCATGACCGCAATATCCAAAGAACCAGGGAAGCGCAGGGAGAACGGTTGATGGCAATGAGCATCCAAGCACTAGAGGAGGCATCAAGTCGACCAAAACCCCAGGCCCCTAGCACATGGAGGAAGCCAAGGATTTGTTATCTTTGTAGAAGAGAAGGGCATTATGCCAGCAACTGTAATAACCCACATAAAGTTAGACCCCCTAGACCAAGAAATGAGCAAAATTATAACACACCAAATTATAATCAGGGATCATATAGGAAAAATTTTGGCCCACACCCATAATGTGCAGTCAGGAAAGGTGATCATTAGGACTGATGGTAAGCCTGAGGTTATAGTTAATAAATTGGGAGGTCATTCCCTGAAGACACAGGAATGACCGGGTGAAACGTTGTAAATGTATCTGTGAAATGTTTCTTTTTCTCTCTCCCCATCTCTGACGATTATTGGTAGGATTCAAACATTGCATATATACTCGGTCTTTGCAGAAGTCTACCAAACCCCAGCATGACCTATCCGCATCAATGTATTCTGGCCAGATACAGACAATGGAATGTGGAAGTGCTGGGGGGGAGGGACTGCGCAAGGAAACCATTGGACATGTAGATATGACAGCCTGATGATCTGACAATGTTTTAGAAAATGTTTATGTTGAAAAATGTTTCTTTCTTTTTCTGGTGTTTATTGATGTGTTATGTTATATATACATATATGAATTGTTCTCTCTCTCTCTTTTGTTTTGTTTCCTCTTCTCACTCATGTTTTAAAGATGGTATGTCACACCTCAGTTAGACAAATGGCAATGCAAGATTTTTTTTTCTCCTTACAGAAAGATCGCTGGTTTGGAGGGAATATTGCATCACCGGAATGTTCGTTTGGAAGACTGAGAGACAGCACCTTTGAGATGACAGCAGAACAAGAAGAACAACAAGACTAGAGAACTTAATTATCGTGACAAGTTTCTCTCCCCCTCAAACTGTTTTTTTCTGTACCCCCATTACAAATTTCTTCTTTTCTCCTCCTGTAAGATGGACTTGCCCAAAGAGACTGTGATATGGATTTTCCTGTTGACCATGATGTTGACCAGAGCAGTCTGTTCCGGCGAGAGTACCATGGAGGTCGAGAAAGGATCCAGAAAGGTTCCGATGACTGAGACGGAGGTGTAAATTTCCAATACCAATACAACCACCAAGCAAAAGGCGAGTATCAGAAACGATCTAGCCATGTTAGTTGTAAACATTTTTCTCTTAAGGATTGTTAGCTGAAAAGAGAACTGTATCTGTCGGCTCTGTAACAATATCATTGAGGATGGGTGCATTAAGAAATGCCAATCCAGTTTTAATATCCATATGGACCGGCATCCCTTGAGTGACTATCACTCTTTAGTGGGTAGTGTGTTGAATAAAACAGATTGTTGGGTATGCTCTCAAGTACCTCAAGGTCATAGCAAATCAGGGCTAGTACCATTTCCTTTAACGGTAGGGGAGGTACTTGAGCTAAAGGGTGGGAGACCGGTGGACAGGAGGTTTAATATCTCCAGTCCTCCTAGTTTGAAGCTCCACCAATATCATGTGGATAGATCCCTCATATGTTTTAACATTTCCAATCCCCGAAAGCCGGGAAATTGGGAAGTGTCATGGAGTAATCAGACCATGACCTTTTCGCATAGAGCAGATAGAATGCCTACAGATACAGAGCTTATACGCCACATAGCCGATAGTGGAAAATATTTCCGATATAGGTATACCCTAGGAAGTAGGATTACGAGAGTTGGAGAGGTATCACTAGGATACAGTGCACAGATCGTACAAACTGATAGGTGTACTAAACAGATGGGAGAATTAGGGTTAGGAGAGTTCACATGGAAAATGTGTAACATGGTAATGACATATTCCGTCCCATATGTTCTCCCCGATGATGCATATTTCATATGCGGGAGAAAGGCGTATGAGCGGCTTGCCCCAAACTCTGAAGGATTGTGTTATATTGGAAATGTACTACCTGAGGTAATGAGTTTAAGGAGCAAGGAAACTGTAATTCCAATGGACTTGATTTATGACCCAAATGTAGAAACAATGATGTGATGAAAATGCGATTTCTACGGTCCGTTTCTTTCACCTGTTTTTCCGTTTCCTCCAAGGTAAAAAGACCCACTTGGACGAGGAATTTGATGAGCCGATATACAGACAACAGAGGGATTAAAGAAGAAGTTTTGACAACCTGATACACAGATTTTTGATGAACTATGCCATGGATCCCCAGTTTCCCTAGAAATTTTAAAATTACGCTAGCCCAACACTTTTGTAAATCTATGGACATTGACAGCTTTTGCTCGCACCTTATGGGCAAAAGCACAAAGAAGACTGCATTCAACAGACACCAAACAAGACCTCAATCGACGAATGTACATTTACCTGACATAGAATACCACCGCATTTACCGTAATTATGTCTTTTCTTCATTTCTACAACCCTCAGGTAATGACACACATAGTCGATAGGGAATACAGGCACAGATATCAGCAATCACATATCTCCCCCATTCATGTATCATCAACTAAAATGTGCTCCCCCATTTTGTTACAACCAAAGCCGAAAAGAGCTCGGTAAAGTTTGACAGCCCATCCACAGACCCGTACCACGGGATAAGAAGGAATTCAAATGTATACTTCGCAATACCTCGAAGCTTGAGTTAAAACACGTACGGCACGATGATACATGACCCCCAAGCACAGATTCATACACACATGCTTCTGCTATCTCACTAGGTCATACCCTTTTCCTACCTTCTCCTCTCCTCCCCTACCCAACCATGTAAATGTATTAACCCCTGACATATATTTTTCTCCTTTTGAAATGTTTTAGAAGGTGGCAGTTATTGTTGACTGCCAAAGGGTGGACTGTCAAAGTCAGAAAAATATCTCTATGCACACTACCATATTTGCACCTCACACAGGTCCGTGCTGCGCATGCGTGCGCTCTCCCGTACGTGCGCATACTCACAGTCGCGGGCACCCGCAGGCGCACGGTATGCGTATTTACGGTAGAGTTTATGTGATCGTAGCGTGCGACTCAATCGTTACATATTTTCACTATATAATGTATTTTGTAGATCATGGTCCCTTTGATAGATTCTGAAAGTTTAGTTAACATAGCATGTTCCTGAACAGAGAGATCCCTCTTTGTATTGTACGAAGGGTCTAACAGGGGTCATACAGTGGTGTTTGGTACCCATCGGAAGAGTATTTAAATAGCAATATTCCGGTGTTGGTTTGGAGCGGATTAATCGCTCGTGCGAATAGTTATGGACTTAAGAAGTTTATGTCCATTTACTATTATTTGTTCTTATTTAGTCATGCGGCGGGAAACTCAGTGTCCCACCCACCTGAACAGTTGGAAGCAGTCACAGCCCACCTGTATGAATCAACCTATGACCTTTTGTTATAATGCGAAGCCGAATTCCTGTGTCCAATGAACAATGAGATTGTAGGGACCATTGAATTGCATTGTGTGTGGGGCATAAATAGGCAGGCCGACCATATCCAGTTGACTCTCTTCAACGGTTCTCATTGCTGATAATCGGGAGCTGGATATCGAGGCGCATGCGATCGTTTCCTTTGTGCGTAAGTGTTTCTCCGCAACTATATTGATCTTCTTGTTATTGTGGGCCAATTTCTCTCTCTCTCTCCTCCTCTTTCTCTCTTATTTTCTCTTAAATAGTAATTGTATTATATTTCCTGTGTAGTTATCTGGTTAGGTAGTCTATGTTATATTGTAGTGTATGATTTGTATTTGTATTAATTCTTTTGCAAGTTTATCATTCGAAATATATACATATTAGGCGTTGGACCCTAAGCCCAGGTATCTGTGTATTTCTTATAGTGTCTAGTATTCTCAGAGCGTCGGTGACGCTCAAACAGCTTTTAAGTTAATAAGGTTACACTAGGTTGCATCTACACCCTATCTCTACACAAAGGTTTTACAGCATATTACATTGTTTATGGTTTAGATTTAAAGGTTTAACATTGTGAGCGTCAGCGCCGCTCGTGATCTCCTCGTGGTCTCGAGCGTCCGCTACGCTGATAGCGTAGCATTACGGTAGTCGCTCACCTATAAGTGTGCCCGATACCAACAGCGTATTCTCGTGAGCGTCTGTATCGCTCGAGCAGCCCGCTCCCGATACAGCGTCCGTTACGCTATAGTGAACCATTACGTTAGTCAGCAGCCAATAGCGTGCCTGCCTGTGATCTCTTAGCCGTGAGCGAACGTGACGCTTGAGCGTCTCGACCACGGCTAAGCAATTGTTACGTAACAAGCGTACCCTTACGGTACTTCATACGTAAATAGCGTACAGTGTTCTTAGACCTCACAAAGGGTTTTATATACGATAAATATTCAGCTTTATCACTAGGAAAGAAGTTACCGTAAACCATTATCACCGCATATGGCGAAAATATGTTGCGTGGTGTGAGGCCAGGAAGGCCCCAACGGAGGAATTTCAGCTGGGCCGTTTCCTGCACTTCCTACTGTCAGGGGTGACTATGGGCCTTAAATTGGGTTCCATTAAGGTCCAGATTTCGGCTCTATCGATTTTCTTCCAGAGAGAACTGGCTTCACTACCTGAAGTTCAGACTTTTGTTAAGGGAGTGCTGCATATTCAGCCCCCTTTTGTGCCTCCAGTGGCACCTTGGGATCTCAACGTGGTGTTGGATTTCCTAAAGTCACATTGGTTTGAGCCACTGAAAACCGTGGATTTGAAATATCTCACGTGGAAAGTGGTCATGTTGTTGGCCTTGGCTTCGGCCAGGCGTGTATCAGAATTGGCGGCTTTGTCATGTAAAAGCCCTTATCTGATTTTCCATATGGATAGGGCAGAATTGAGGACTCGTCCCCAGTTTCTCCCCAAAGTGGTATCAGCTTTTCATCTGAACCAACCTATCGTGGTGCCTGCGGCTACAAATGACTTGGAGGCTTCCAAGTTGTTGGACGTAGTCAGGGCCCTGAAAATCTATGTTTCCAGGACAGCTGGAGTCAGAAAGACTGACTCGCTCTTTATCCTGTATGCGCCCAACAAGTTGGGTGCACCTGCTTCAAAGCAGACTATTGCTCGCTGGATCTGTAGTACGATTCAGCTTGCACATTCTGCGGCTGGCCTGCCGCATCCTAAATCAGTGAAAGCCCATTCCACGAGGAAGGTGGGCTCTTCTTGGGCGGCTGCCCGAGGGGTCTCGGCTCTTCAACTTTGCCGAGCAGCTACTTGGTCGGGGTCAAACACGTTTGCTAAATTCTACAAGTTTGACACCCTGGCTGAGGAGGACCTAGAGTTTGCCCATTCGGTGCTGCAGAGTCATCCGCACTCTCCCGCCCGTTTGGGAACTTTGGTATAATCCCCATGGTCCTTACGGAGTCCCCAGCATCCACTAGGACGTTAGAGAAAATAAGAATTTACTCACCGGTAATTCTATTTCTCGTAGTCCGTAGTGGATGCTGGGCGCCCATCCCAAGTGCGGATTGTCTGCAATACTTGTATATAGTTATTGCTTAACTAAAGGGTTATTGTTGAGCCATCTGTTGAGAGGCTCAGTTGTTATCATACTGTTAACTGGGTATTGTATCACGAGTTATACGGTGTGATTGGTGTGGCTGGTATGAGTCTTACCCGGGATTCAAAATCCTTCCTTATTGTGTCAGCTCTTCCGGGCACAGTATCCTAACTGAAGTCTGGAGGAGGGTCTTAGTGGGAGGAGCCAGTGCACAACAGTAGTCTAAAGCTTTCTTTATAGTTGTGCCCAGTCTCCTGCGGAGCCACTAATCCCCATGGTCCTTACGGAGTCCCCAGCATCCACTACGGACTACGAGAAATAGAATTACCGGTGAGTAAATTCTTATTTTTACACATTACGGCAGACAGCGTCCCCTTTTTACACATCACGGCAGGCAGATTCCCCCTTTTTACACATTACGTCAGGCAGATTCCCCCTTTTTTACACATTACGGCAGGCAGATTCCCCCTTTTTACACATTACGTCAGGCAGATTCCCCCTTTTTTACACATTACGGCAGACAGTCCCCCTTTTTGCACATAAAGAAAAAGAAAGAAAGAAAGAAAGAACTATATTTACCCTCTCTGCTGGCTCAGGCTCCTCGGTGCAGCTTCTGGCAGAGATCCCGGGCAGGAGAGAAGGAGGAGGAGGGAGGTGGAGGAGAGAGCCGCAGCAGCGCTGTGTTATTGGTGGAGGGGCTGCTGCTGTCCCTCTGCTTCACTATAGGCTGTTCTCCGCCGCTGTGAATGCTGGGATGCGCTTCACAGCGGCGGAAGACGGCCTATAGTGAAGCAGAGGGGCAGCAGCAGCAGCGCCTAAACCAATAACACAGCGCTGCTGCGGCTCCACCTCCCTCCTCCTTCTTCCCCCCGTACCGCTGCGCTCCTCTCCTCTCTCTCCGGGCGGCTGTGTGCGGCGGGCAGCGGTTACCCGCAGCACACAGCAGCATGTAATGAGTCAGTTTGACTCATTACATGCTTTGGGCCCCTGGACAGTGGCGGGATGTGAACGTTATCAGGGCAGCTGTGTGATGTCACACGCAGCTGCTCTGATATAAAAAAAATGCCTGTTGACTGCCCGCGCCGCCAGGACACATAGGGAGGCGGACTCACATATGCTGGGTGGCCTTGCCCTGTGCTGGGTGGGCCCCAGCATGTGCAGAGATGAAAGCAGATATGGCCACCTGCGTTCATCTCTGAATAACCCCAATGTCAGCAGAGATCTGTTTTGTGACAGTGGGGGCAATGGGGGGGGGGGGGGGGGGGAGACAGCAGACCAATGTCGCACTAACACTATTTCAAAAGAGAAAAGTAAAAGAAGAACAATTGCGCTGTGAGAAAAGAGGTCAGCAGACTTTATTTCAACTGGGTATTGGTGTCTGTGTCCGTGTGAATACTGAAAGTGCATATGATGGCAGAAGCTCTGCTTCCCAAACATCAGCTGTAGTGGGGTAAAAGACTGAAGTGCTCAGAGGGGGCTCAAAATACCTGGAAGCCTAGGGCCCGACCGTGGGTTAATACGGCCCTGATTGAAACTCCAATGTTCCAAGGCTTTATTGCAGAATGTAAGCTGAAATAAGTATTGTAATTTCTACATGTTACAATTCCCTTAAGTTCAAACCCAATTATGTGATGCACAGGGTATAAATCCTATCATAAAACAGGGTGACGATAGATAAAGTGCTTTACTGAAATTCCTATAGCGTCATGTGTAATATAGTTTTTTTCATATTTTTTTCCATGATCAAAATCTTCTGGATCATCATTTATTTTCTTTAATGTATCTCAGTAAATGTGTTGGAGCAATGCCACGTTACGGGACCGTGCAATATTGCTCCACGTTTTCTAAACGGAGACATTTATCTGATTGAAACAGCGAACGCCGCGGCAATGTCACCTTCAGTTACTCACAGTAATTAAGAATGAAATTGCTTGGGATTAAGTCATCCTATCTAAAATAATAAAATATTGTGCAACTGTTAAATGGCTTTAAATCATGTACAGTGGGGCTTCTGGTGGTATAATATGTCACATGATTATTAGTGGCCACATTTAGCAGCAAGATGCCTCCTGCAGCAAGATACTACAATAACGCAGCCTGCACGCCGTGCACCCGAATTTCAGATTTTAGAAATGCAAAAAAAATTTTCAATTCTTATTAAGGTTAAAATATATGTTGATCCAAACAGGATTTGACATATTTTTACTGAGTACTGTAGGAAAATAAAACATATGGCAAACATATCCTACTGACAAGTTCTTAAAACATGTACAAGCTCGTATGTGTATTTTTGATCCTGGTAACAGAAGCTGGAACCGATGGGGTAGCATTTGTTGCAGCACATAGTGGCTGAAGATTTAATGGAAAATCTGTGATACAGTGTGACAGAGTTCTTCATTTAGATATGAATACAGTACTTGGGTCGATTACATCAAAAGATATTCTTAGTCATTTGATGCAATAAAGTCTACTACATCTGTATTAACATTGTTATCTAGGACAGGAGTGAACAAGACACAGATAAACTTTCTCCATCTCTCTCTCTTTCTCTCTCTCTCATTAGTCCAGTATATAGTATGTGCAGATGCAGAACACTTTTTTCAGTGTGTACCAATGCATGGGAAACCAAATAGTAATTACCTTGATTTTCCCCAGAGAAATAGTTATAAGCTAATCACATTTTACAAGATAGTTTACATTACTCCCGTTAAATTATGAATATGGAGCAAAGGTTAATGCCACAAACCCTGCTCCAAAGATATATGACTGCTATACAGTACACACTGAATAAATATAGGGAGTGTGACTGAGGGGTAGGGGGAAGAGTGTGACTGCACCATATGTAGGGGGTGACTAAGGGGTAAATGTGACAACACCATATTTAGAGGGTGACTTTGTAGTGGGTTCTGAGACATAAAGGGACACATGGGAGCACAGAAGCACATAGATATATTGATATGAGCGGCCTGTAAGGATAAAGGGGCTCTGAGGCATATAAAGGGTATAAGGTGCAATGAGACATATAAAGACATATAAGGGTGTATAAAGGGGCTCTAAGGCATACTGTATATAGGTGCATGAGGTGCACTTTATTAGATTAGAAAATTCTTTGAAATCTGAAAATAAAATACTTTTAACCAGGGGCAGATTTAGGGGTGAGGGCCCCCCTAGGCACAGCAGTAACAGCCGCCCCCCGCCTGCCTAATTTTATTATTTTTATTGATTAGTTATTAGAGATGAGTGCCGGAAATTTTTCGGGTTTTGTGTTTTGGTTTTGGGTTCGGTTCCGCGGCCGTGTTTTGGGTTCGACCGCGTTTTGGCAAAACCTCACCGAATTTTTTTTGTCGGATTCGGGTGTGTTTTGGATTCGGGTGTTTTTTTTTAAAAACACTAAAAAACAGCTTAAATCATAGAATTTGGGGGTCATTTTGATCCCAAAGTATTATTAACCTCAAAAACCATAATTTACACTCATTTTCAGTCTATTCTGAATACCTCACACCTCACAATATTATTTTTAGTCCTAAAATTTGCACCTAGGTCGCTGGATGACTAAGCTAAGCGACCCTAGTGGCCGACACAAACACCGGGCCCATCTAGGAGTGTCACTGCAGTGTCACGCAGGATGTCCCTTCCAAAAAACCCTCCCCAAACAGCACATGACGCAAAGAAAAAAAGAGGCGCAATGAGGTAGCTGTGTGAGTAAGATAAGCGACCCTAGTGGCCGACACAAACACCGGGCCCATCTAGGAGTGTCACTGCAGTGTCACGCAGGATGTCCCTTCCAAAAAACCCTCCCCAAACAGCACATGACGCAAAGAAAAAAAGAGGCGCAATGAGGTAGCTGTGTGAGTAAGATAAGCGACCCTAGTGGCCGACACAAACACCGGGCCCATCTAGGAGTGGCACTGCAGTGTCACGCAGGATGTCCCTTCCAAAAAACCCTCCCCAAACAGCACATGACGCAAAGAAAAAAAGAGGCGCAATGAGGTAGCTGTGTGAGTAAGATAAGCGACCCTAGTGGCCGACACAAACACCGGGCCCATCTAGGAGTGTCACTGCAGTGTCACGCAGGATGTCCCTTCCAAAAAACCCTCCCCAAACAGCACATGACGCAAAGAAAAATTAAAGAAAAAAGAGGTGCAAGATGGAATTGTCCTTGGGCCCTCCCACCCACCCTTATGTTGTATAAAAAGGACATGCACACTTTAACCAACCCATCATTTCAGTGACAGGGTCTGCCACACGACTGTGACTGAAATGACGGGTTGGTTTGGACCCCCACCAAAAAAGAAGCAATTAATCTCTCCTTGCACAAACTGGCTCTACAGAGGCAAGATGTCCACCTCATCATCATCCTCCGATATATCACCGTGTACATCCCCCTCCTCACAGATTATCAATTCGTCCCCACTGGAATCCACCATCTCAGCTCCCTGTGTACTTTGTGGAGGCAATTGCTGCTGGTCAATGTCTCCACGGAGGAATTGATTATAATTCATTTTAATGAACATCATCTTCTCCACATTTTCTGGATGTAACCTCGTACGCCGATTGCTGACAAGGTGAGCGGCGGCACTAAACACTCTTTCGGAGTACACACTTGTGGGAGGGCAACTTAGGTAGAATAAAGCCAGTTTGTGCAAGGGCCTCCAAATTGCCTCTTTTTCCTGCCAGTATAAGTACGGACTGTGTGACGTGCCTACTTGGATGCGGTCACTCATATAATCCTCCACCATTCTTTCAATGGTGAGAGAATCATATGCAGTGACAGTAGACGACATGTCCGTAATCGTTGTCAGGTCCTTCAGTCCGGACCAGATGTCAGCATCAGCAGTCGCTCCAGACTGCCCTGCATCACCGCCAGCGGGTGGGCTCGGAATTCTGAGCCTTTTCCTCGCACCCCCAGTTGCGGGAGAATGTGAAGGAGGAGATGTTGACAGGTCGCGTTCCGCTTGACTTGACAATTTTCTCACCAGCAGGTCTTTCAACCCCAGCAGACTTGTGTCTGCCGGAAAGAGAGATCCAAGGTAGGCTTTAAATCTAGGATCGAGCACGGTGGCCAAAATGTAGTGCTCTGATTTCAACAGATTGACCACCCGTGAATCCTTGTTAAGCGAATTAAGGGCTCCATCCACAAGTCCCACATGTCTAGCGGAATCGCTCCGTGTTAGCTCCTCCTTCAATGTCTCCAGCTTCTTCTGCAAAAGCCTGATGAGGGGAATGACCTGACTCAGGCTGGCAGTGTCTGAACTGACTTCACGTGTGGCAAGTTCAAAGGGCATCAGAACCTTGCACAACGTTGAAATCATTCTCCACTGCACTTGAGACAGGTGCATTCCACCTCCTATATCGTGCTCAATTGTATAGGCTTGAATGGCCTTTTGCTGCTCCTCCAACCTCTGAAGCATATAGAGGGTTGAATTCCACCTCGTTACCACTTCTTGCTTCAGATGATGGCAGGGCAGGTTCAGTAGTTTTTGGTGGTGCTCCAGTCTTCTGTACGTGGTGCCTGTACGCCGAAAGTGTCCCGCAATTCTTCTGGCCACTGACAGCATCTCTTGCACGCCCCTGTCGTTTTTTAAAAAATTCTGCACCACCAAATTCAAGGTATGTGCAAAACATGGGACGTGCTGGAATTTGCCCATATTTAATGCACACACAATATTGCTGGCGTTGTCCGATGCCACAAATCCACAGGAGAGTCTAATTGGGGTAAGCCATTCCGCGATGATCTTCCTCAGTTGCCGTAAGAGGTTTTCAGCTGTGTGCGTATTCTGGAAAGCGGTGATACAAAGCGTAGCCTGCCTAGGAAAGAGTTGGCGTTTGCGAGATGCTGCTACTGGTGCCGCCGCTGCTGTTCTTGCGGCGGGAGTCCATACATCTACCCAGTGGGCTGTCACAGTCATATAGTCCTGACCCTGCCCTGCTCCACTTGTCCACATGTCCGTGGTTAAGTGGACATTGGGTACAACTGCATTTTTTAGGACACTGGTGAGTCTTTTTCTGACGTCCGTGTACATTCTCGGTATCGCCTGCCTAGAGAAGTGGAACCTAGATGGTATTTGGTAACGGGGGCACACTGCCTCAATAAATTGTCTAGTTCCCTGTGAACTAACGGCGGATACCGGACGCACGTCTAACACCAACATAGTTGTCAAGGCCTCAGTTATCCGCTTTGCAGCAGGATGACTGCTGTGATATTTCATCTTCCTCGCAAAGGACTGTTGGACAGTCAATTGCTTACTGGAAGTAGTACAAGTGGGCTTACGACTTCCCCTCTGGGATGACCATCGACTCCCAGCAGCAACAACAGCAGCGCCAGCAGCAGTAGGCGTTACACGCAAGGATGCATTGGAGGAATCCCAGGCAGGAGAGGACTCGTCAGAATTGCCAGTGACATGGCCTGCAGGACTATTGGCATTCCTGGGGAAGGAGGAAATTGACACTGAGGGAGTTGGTGGGGTGGTTTGCGTGAGCTTGGTTACAAGAGGAAGGGATTTACTGGTCAGTGGACTGCTTCCGCTGTCGCCCAAAGTTTTTGAACTTGTCACTGACTTATTATGAATGCGCTGCAGGTGACGTATAAGGGAGGATGTTCCGAGGTGGTTAACGTCCTTACCCCTACTTATTACAGCTTGACAAAGGCAACACACGGCTTGACACCTGTTGTCCGCTTTTCTGTTGAAATACCTCCACACTGAAGAGCTGATTTTTTTGGTATTTTCACCAGGCATGTCAACGGCCATATTCCTCCCACGGACAACAGGTGTCTCCCCGGGTGCCTGACTTAAACAAACCACCTCACCATCAGAATCCTCCTGGTCAATTTCCTCCCCAGCGCCAGCAACACCCATATCCTCCTCATCCTGGTGTACTTCAACACTGACATCTTCAATCTGACTATCAGGAACTGGACTGCGGGTGCTCCTTCCAGCACTTGCAGGGGGCGTGCAAATGGTGGAAGGCGCATGCTCTTCACGTCCAGTGTTGGGAAGGTCAGGCATCGCAACTGACACAATTGGACTCTCCTTGTGGATTTGGGATTTCGAAGAACGCACAGTTCTTTGCGGTGCTTTTGCCAGCTTGAGTCTTTTCAGTTTTCTAGCGAGAGGCTGAGTGCTTCCATCCTCATGTGAAGCTGAACCACTAGCCATGAACATAGGCCAGGGCCTCAGCCGTTCCTTGCCACTCCGTGTGGTAAATGGCATATTGGCAAGTTTACGCTTCTCCTCCGACAATTTTATTTTAGGTTTTGGAGTCCTTTTTTTACTGATATTTGGTGTTTTGGATTTGACATGCTCTGTACTATGACATTGGGCATCGGCCTTGGCAGACGACGTTGCTGGCATTTCATCGTCTCGGCCATGACTAGTGGCAGCAGCTTCAGCACGAGGTGGAAGTGGATCTTGATCTTTCCCTAATTTTGGAACCTCAACATTTTTGTTCTCCATATTTTAATAGGCACAACTAAAAGGCACCTCAGGTAAACAATGGAGATGGATGGATACTAGTATACTTATGGATGGACTGCCGAGTGCCGACACAGAGGTAGCTACAGCCGTGGACTACCGTACTGTACTGTGTCTGCTGCTAATATAGACTGGATGATAATGAGATGTAGTATGTATAAAGAAGAAAGAAAAAAAAAACCACGGGTAGGTGGTATACAATTATGGATGGACTGCCGAGTGCCGACACAGAGGTAGCTACAGCCGTGGACTACCGTACTGTACTGTGTCTGCTGCTAATATAGACTGGATGATAATGAGATGTAGTATGTATGTATGTATAAAGAAGAAAGAAAAAAAAAACCACGGGTAGGTGGTATACAATTATGGATGGACTGCCGAGTGCCGACACAGAGGTAGCTACAGCCGTGAACTACCGTACTGTGTCTGCTGCTAATATAGACTGGTTGATAATGAGATGTAGTATGTATAAAGAAGAAAGAAAAAAAAAAACCACGGGTAGGTGGTATACAATTATGGATGGACTGCCGAGTGCCGACACAGAGGTAGCTACAGCCGTGGACTACCGTACTGTACTGTGTCTGCTGCTAATATAGACTGGATGATAATGAGATGTAGTATGTATAAAGAAGAAAGAAAAAAAAAAACCACGGGTAGGTGGTATACAATTATGGATGGACTGCCGAGTGCCGACACAGAGGTAGCTACAGCCGTGGACTACCGTACTGTACTGTGTCTGCTGCTAATATAGACTGGATGATAATGAGATGTAGTATGTATAAAGAAGAAAGAAAAAAAAAACCACGGGTAGGTGTTATACAATTATGGATGGACTGCCGAGTGCCGACACAGAGGTAGCTACAGCCGTGGACTACCGTACTGTACTGTGTCTGCTGCTAATATAGACTGGATGATAATGAGATGTAGTATGTATAAAGAAGAAAGAAAAAAAAAACCACGGGTAGGTGGTATACAATTATGGATGGACTGCCGAGTGCCGACACAGAGGTAGCTACAGCCGTGGACTACCGTACTGTACTGTGTCTGCTGCTAATATAGACTGGATGATAATGAGATGTAGTATGTATAAAGAAGAAAGAAAAAAAAAACCACGGGTAGGTGGTATACAATTATGGATGGACTGCCGAGTGCCGACACAGAGGTAGCTACAGCCGTGAACTACCGTACTGTGTCTGCTGCTAGTAGACTGGATGATAAATAATGATATAAAAAATATATATATATCACTACTGCAGCCGGACAGGTATATATTATATAACAGTGACGTGCGGTGGGGTGAGGCAGGTGAGGCAGAGTCTTTCCTGTCACACTAACGTTTGTTCCAGAATTTTGACTGTATAAAGTATATGAAAAATACAAAGAATATGTTTGAAATATCTTTTTTGCATTATTCCAATCATTTTTATAGCCAAAACTCTGGAGCAAAAAGTCTATGGCAGGTGAGGCAGTGCCTCACCTGGCTAACTTTTCCACACATCTCTGATGAAAATTCACCAAATTTCCAGGAATATATACTGCTGCACCTGTGTATAATGCTCAGATGCACGCTTTGGCTCATATATTGCATGTAAATATGACTCTGGTGCTAGCCAGTGAATCCTGAGCTATTTAGCTCACCGCACGTCCCTGTTATATAATGACGGACCTGCTGGAGTGGACACTGTCTGTCAGCAGAATGAGTTTTTTAATTTTTATAGAATAAAAAAACACCACACAAGTCACACGACGAGTGTACTTTTTCAGGCAGACATTCAATCACAATATACTATACTGGTGGTCAGTGTGGTCAGGTCACTGGTCACAGTGGTCAGTGGTCAGTCACACTGGCAGTGGCACTCTGGCAGCAAAAGTGTGCACTGTTTAATATGTACTCCTGGCTCCTGCTATAACCTATAACTGCTCCCCAGTCTCCCCCACAATTAAGCTGTGTGAGCACAGTCAGATATTATACATAGATAATGCAGCACACTGGGCTGAGCACAGATATGGTATGTGAGTGTGACTGAGTCACTGTGTATCGTTTTTTTCAGGCAGAGAACAAGAACAGAACGGATTATTAAATAATAATAAATTATAAAACTGCACTGGTGGTCAGGTCACTGGTCATCAGTCACTAGTATAACTCCTCCTAAGCTCCAGTAAGTAAATGAAGTGTCTCACTCTCACTCTCCTATCTATTTTAATTTCTAAACGGAGAGGACGCCAGCCACGTCCTCTCCCTATCAATCTCAATGCACGTGTGAAAATGGCCGCGACGCGCGGCTCCTTATATAGAATCCGAGTCTCGCGATAGAATCCGAGCCTCGCGAGAATCCGACAGCGTGATGATGACGTTCGGGCGCGCTCGGGTTAACCGAGCAAGGCGGGAAGATCCGAGTCGCTCAGACCCGTGTAAAAAAACATGAAGTTCGGGCGGGTTCGGATTCAGAGAAACCGAACCCGCTCATCTCTATTAGTTATAAGCCCTCATTTGATGATAGGCAATTTAATAGAATAATAAAAAAAATCCACTAATATGATTTTGTTTTTAATTATGTATACATATTTACTAAGTAAGGCAGCTTACAGGGGCAGTATGTGCATGTCCTATCCATTTATCATTCATTCAAGATGGTATATGGTACAGTACAGTGGAAATATTTTGCAGTAACTGGTACTTTTTGGGCTGACAGTACCAACACAAATATCCAAGTGCCGCCCCCCCAAACAAGTGCCGCCCCTAGGCACGTGCCTCACATGCCTAATGGGAAATCCGCTACTAGTTCTATCCTTACTGCAGTTTTGGCCATGACCATTTCCCCTGACCACGCCCCTGGCCAGGATTCTGAAATGAAAAGGTGGTAGCCCTAGTGAAGAGAAAGATGGGAGAGAGATAGAGTGAGAGGGGTATTGGGAGAATGAGAAAGAGAGGTAGCTTGAGCATTGGAGAGAGAGAGAGAGAGAGAGAGAGAGAGAGAGAGAGAGAGAGGAGGAAACAGAGAAAGAGAAAAAAACCCAGGTAATAACAGCTAGTATACCAATAAATGTGTTTTTATACTCTATGTGCGGGATGTACTAACCTCCGCCGCCGCGATAATTGCCATTTTCCCTGTGATCAGAGTCACCGCTCCGCTGCCCTCCGCTACCCCTTTCTCTCCGTCTGCTTTCTCTTCTCCCTCCTCATCACCGCCACAGAGTTCTCCTATCGCCGTTGCGCTCGGTCTGTGCTGCGCTCCCCCTTAGAGATGGCTACTGACTCACTGTCTCAACACAGTGACTCGAATCATCAGGAAGTGTGAATGATTCAAGTCACTCACTGTTTAATGAGTCGAGACAGCTGCAGCAGCAGCCTCTCTCAGAGGGAGGAAACTCAGTGTGTCCTTCAGTCAGTGTGTTCTGCTGAGTGTTTTTAGCTGTGATTGGCCAGAGACTATACCAGGTGACACCCAGTGGGAGGGGGGAGGGAGCAGTCACGACTCACCAGTCAGTGAGTGCTGTGCCTGAGTCATGTCATGAATCATGATTCATCCTGAGTCTGCCAGTGAGTTGAGACAGTTGTACACTGTGTAGACTCAGTGACTCAGTGGATGGATCTGATTCATGCAGCATAAGCCTGCAGGAGGTGGAGCCCCTGTGGTACAGGCAGTGGCGTAACTAGAAATTTTTCTCCCCCAAGCCAAAAAATCCTTTGGCGACCCCCCCCCCCCATAACCCCCGTAATTGGCACTAGCAAAGGTATAAAAATGCGCGCGCCGCAGGCGCGCGCCGGCAAAAAGGGTGTGTGGCTTTGTCGAAATGGGCGTGGCTTTGCGTGGAGGGCGTGGCATTGCAGGAAAAGACTACCTTATACCCCAGTTTTGCAACCTGCACGCCCAGACGTTGGCCACCACAGGAAAGAAAAATAATCCTGATTCATGCCCCTTACATTATTTGTCATTTTTCCTCCTTATAGTAATGCCCAGTATACATTATTCCACATACTGCAATGGCCCTTAGACATTATTCCACACACAATAATGCACATGACACAATATGCACACACTGTAATGCCCCAGACACATTATGCCACACACCGTAATGCCTGTGACACATTATGACAGGAATCGCAATGCCCGTTATACATTATGCTACACACTGCAATGCCCCTGATACATTATAGCACATACAATGTCTGTGACACAGTATGACACACCACAATGATCCTGAGACATTATACCACATACCACAATGCCCGTGATATAGTATACAACACACCGTAATGCCTGATACATTATGACACACACCGCAATGTCCGTGATACATTATGCCACACACCGTAATGCCCATTACACATTAAGTTCTACAGTAAGGCTTCTAATTACTCTTAAATTACCTGCTCGTTGCCAGGGGTTTCATGCTCTTGGTTCCATGCACGGTGCCAGGGGTTTTCATGCTCAGGGTGTCATGCTCGTTGCCAGGGGTTTCATGCACTGGGTGTCATGCTCGTTGCTAGGGGGTAGTGCTTGTTTCTAGGGCCATGCTCCCAGTGCCACATATGCCCCCAGTGCCAGATATTCCCCCACAGTGCCAGGTATATGCCCCTAGTGCCAGATATTCCCCCACAGTGCCAGGTACATGCCCCCAGTGCCACATATACCCCCCCCCAGTGCCACATATGCCCCCTCAGTGCCTGCTCCCCCCAGTGCCAGATATTCCCCCACAGTGCCACATATGCCCCCTCAGTGCCTGCTCCCCCCAGTGCCAAATATTCCCCCACAGTGCCAGGTATATGCCCCCAGTGCCAGATATTCCCCCACAGTGCCAGGTATATGCCTCCAGTGCCAGATCTTCCCCCCACAGTGCCAGGTATATGCCCCCAGTGCCAGATCTGCCCCCACAGTGCCAGGTATATGCCCCCAGTGCCAGATCTGCCCCCACAGTGCCAGGTATATGCCCCCAGTGCCAGATCTTCCCCCCACAGTGCCAGGTATATGCCCCCAGTGCCAGATCTGCCCCCACAGTGCCAGGTATATGCCCCCAGTGCCAGATCTCCCCCCCCCACAGTGCCAGGTATATGCCCCCAGTGCCAGATCTTCCCCCCACAGTGCCAGGTATATGCCCCCAGTGCCAGATCTGCCCCCACAGTGCCAGGTATATGCCCCCAGTGCCAGATCTTTCCCCCCCCACAGTGCCAGGTATATGCCCCCAGTGCCAGATCTTCCCCCCCACAGTGCCAGGTATATGCCCCCAGTGCCAGATCTGCCCCCACAGTGCCAGGTATATGCCCCCAGTGCCAGATCTGCCCCCACAGTGCCAGGTATATGCCCCCAGTGCCAGATCTGCCCCCCACAGTGCCAGGTATATGCCCCAAGTGCCTGGTCCCCCGCCCCCCCCCCCCTCCTCCTTCCATGTGTTGGAGGGACACGGAGCGCATTGCGCGTCTCTCCTGTGTCCCTCCCTGGCTCTCCCCCGCTGGTCTAATAAAGGAAGTGCCGGTTCATGAGCCAATCAGAGCTCACGAACGGCACTTCCTTAGACCGGCCGGGGAGAGCCAGGGAGGGACACAGGAGAGACGCGCGATGTGCGTTCCGTGTCCCCCCAACACAGCAGGGAGGGAGAGGAGACCGCAGATTGACATGCGGACGCTCGTCCGCATGTCAATCTGTTCTAAGTCAGTGGCGCCCCCGCAGCCCCTCGCCCCCAAGCCACCGCGAGGACTGCGGGGGCAGTATTTACGCCACTGGGTACAGGGCTCTCAGCTCAGTGCTCACTGATCCTGCTCAGAGTGATTGTGGGTGGCAAACTCCCTG
This sequence comes from Pseudophryne corroboree, assembly GCF_028390025.1. Lineage (NCBI taxonomy): Eukaryota > Metazoa > Chordata > Amphibia > Anura > Myobatrachidae > Pseudophryne > Pseudophryne corroboree. The sequence goes on from NC_086449.1 coordinate 741,763,132, forward strand.
GAGGCTAGATAGTGGATAATATAATAAATCCAAGCCCACCTAAGAAAAAGCCCACCTAAAATAACCAATTAGCAAAGTATGCAAAGTAAAAAAAAATGTTTTTATTTGGTTTAGTTACAGACTGAATGATGTGTTTCATGGCTGTTAAGCTTTCTCTCCTCAGCCAGAAGTAATGTGCATATTCTGTAACTAGTATGCAATAAGTGGTTATTAATAAAATATATCAACATAACAGTGAATCTATGTTAATATATTATTAACAATCAGTGCATAAGCAGCTGCCTCCCCCAGATACACTGCACAATCACTGCAGCTGAATAACTCACTCCATGAGTCCAGCACTGATCCTCCAGCACTGGCAACTCACTGATTCATGTGCAGTCTCTGCAACACATTCCACTACAGATGAGTCATGACTCATGCGCCGAGACACTGACCCGAGACACTTCACTGAACTGAGTCATGTGTCTCAACTCAGTTCAGTGAATCACTTTGCCCATGACTACTCCCCCTGGCCGTTTGCGCATGCGCACTTTGTCACAGCTTTCTGGGCATGCGCACACTGGCTTGTGGGACGCCGGATCCTGGAACCTCCCTGCGCACCTGTCACACATGAACTAGTGTGCGCATGCCTGGAAAGCTGTGACAAAGTGCGCATGGCCAAACGGCCAGGGGGAGCGCAGCGCAGCACAGACCGAGCGCAACGACGATAGGAGAACTCTGTGGCCGCGGCGGTGAGGAGGAGGGAGAAGAGAAAGCAGACGGGGAGCAAAGGGGTAGCGGCGGGCAGCGGAGCGGTGACACAGATCACAGTGAAAATGGCAATCAACGCGGTGGCGGAGGTTTGTACATCCCGCCCTATGACACTCTCGATGTTGACATATCTAAAAAAAATGCTACATTTCTCTGAATGTGAAAGCAGAGGTGGGCCAATGCAGAACAGTCTACAACATTATAGCAGTGATTGGTTGGCTGTCTCCTAGGTAACGCGTTACCTATGTAAATGACTGGATTTTAACATACTGTAGAGACATGTTCTACATGACAGCACATTTTAAGATACATCCAAATATCCAAAACTGAAGTATTAAACATGAGCATTTCCACGTGTCCTATGATTTCGTACCTATCTTACTGACTTCTTAGTCGCTGACTTACTATAAACTATCTACCACCACTTTTTTTTTTCCTTAACTTCATGTGGAATGGAGACAATAACAAAATGATTTAAGGAGGTCAAACAATTTAACCTTAACAATTATCTAATGACAGAGCTTGACAATTTCCTTTAAGATGATTTACTTTTGCCTATAACAGTTTGACCTCCTTGCACTTTGCCCACTGTAGACTTTAAATGTGACCCTAGTAAGGGCAGAGGTGAGAGCTTTGTGTTTGTAGGTTAATAAATCACCTGCGATTAGGAGCCACGTCTAAAACAGTGACCAGCAATTATGTGAACAGATAACAATAATGCCTTACCGGACTGACTTCTAACATAACTTGAAACCCACTCAGGGGCCTGACATGTCTAAAGGAAACCTATTACTCACGTGGCTCCTGAATGTTTAAACTCTATTATTTATTACCAGCTATTTCTATAGCGCTAACATATTCTGCGGAGCTTTACAGAGAATATTTGCCCATTCACATCAGTCCCTGCCCCAGTGGAGCTTACAGTCTATGGGGGTCATTCCGAGTTGATCGTAGCCCTGCAAAATTTTGCAGGGCTACGATCATGTCCATAGACATGCGGGGGACGCCCAGCACAGGGCTATCCCGCCCGCATGTCAGTGCCGCCCCCCCCCCCCCCACAGAAGTGCAAAAGCATCGCACAGCGGCAATGCTTTTGCACTTTAGGAGTAGCTCCCGGCCAGCGCAGCTTTAGCGTGCTGGCCGGGAGCTACTCGTCGCTCCCCGGCCCGCAGCGGATGTGTGTGATGTCACGCAGCCGCTGCGGCCCGCCCCCCCCCGTACGGTCCAGCCACGCCTGCGTTGGCCAGACTGCGCCCCACGAATCGGCGGGCAAATGCCGTCGTTCCGCCCCCCCCCGCCCAGCGACCGCCTCCTGCCTGTCAATCAGCACTGTGGCGCCAGTGCATACGCAGTTCTGACCCAATCGCGCCGCTGCGATAAACTGCAGCGTGCGATCGGGTCAGAATGACCCCCTATATTTCCCGAGGAAACAAAGTTGGGACTATCCAACCCACAACCTCAATGCTGTGAGGCAGTGATGCTAACCATTACACCATCCGTACTGCCCTACGTGCAATACTTACCTTGTATACTTTCCTCTATACAGTATGTTTTAAACTTCACGAAAACATGATTGGTTGGATTATTTCCACGAACACGAAAAAGTGCTGAATGGGAATGCATCCTGTTTATACATATAAACATATTTAGCTGCTATGTACGTACACTGAACCCGTCTCCGTTCCCACTTTTTGTGTCTCTATCCTTTTTTTTGTTTTTAATTTTCAGGATAATGGTGTGAACATGTAAAAACCATTTTAAAGTAATTTGTTGACATGTGACTTCCTAGTAGTCTATTTTTAATACTTCTCCAAGCCCGAATGCCTGAATGGCTGCTTTATGCAAAAACATCTCCCATACTGGGTTTACACCATGTCTAAGTCGAAAAATATTGCAGTACACACATCACGTACAAACTACACACAGATGGCCGTCGCGCGTGTACTTGTTCTGCTGTGCGTGCACATATTCGCAATTTGCGTATGGTCGCTCCCGCGGTCGTGCGCATCAGCGCGTAGTATGGGTATTTACGGTAGAGTTTGTGGACGCATGGAGAGCTATCAAAACACATTACATATTTAATCCAAATAGTGCACAATGTACACATAGTCCCCCTGCACCACATCAGGAAGTAACAGCAGTTTAAAGGGTTTCAGAACAAAGGGATTCACCTTTTCAGAATAGGAGAGGACAGAACAAGGTTATATCAAGGTTAGAACAAGGTTGGTATCCAGCTGAAGGGTATTTTAAGGGTAACATTCCGGTGTTGGTGTGAGGAATATCGCATGTTCCTGCGGATAGTTATGTGCAGGAGCAGAATATAGCTATAAACTGTATTTACTGTACATTATGTATGTGGCGGGAATCCAGAGGAGACCACCCACATGAGCAGTTGGATCAGACATCGCCCACCTATTCAAACCGACCTATGACCTCTCCTGTACTGTAAATGTGCATCCCTGTGTCCAATGGACAAAGAGATTACAGTGTCTATTGTATTGCTTTTTGGAAGAAGTGTATAAAGAGAGCCTGTTGCTGGCCTGGACAGACACAAGACTCACAACGTTATCTATCAGATAACGGAGGACCGGACCGGGAAGCGCAAGCGAATTCACTCATGTATGTACCACTGAATGTAGCCATTTACTCTGTTATATTTGTATTGTATTATTTGTAGAGATGAGCGGGTTCGGTTTCTCTGAATCCGAACCCGCCCGAACTTCATGTTTTTTTACATGGGTCCGAGCGACTCGGATCTTCCCGCCTTGCTCGGTTAACCCGAGCGCGCCCGAACGTCATCATCACGCTGTCGGATTCTCGCGAGGCTCGGATTCTATCGCGAGACTCTGATTCTATATAAGGAGCCGCGCGTCGCGGCCATTTTCACACGTGCATTGAGATTGATAGGGAGAGGACGTGGCTGGCGTCCTCTCCGTTTAGAAATTAAAATAGATAGGAGAGTGAGAGTGAGACACTTCATTTACTTACTGGAGCTTAGGAGGAGTTATACTAGTGACTGATGACCAGTGACCTGACCACCAGTGCAGTTTTATAATTTATTATTATTTAATAATCCGTTCTGTTCTTGTTCTCTGCCTGAAAAAAACGATACACAGTGACTCAGTCACACTCACATACCATATCTGTGCTCAGCCCAGTGTGCTGCATCATCTATGTATAATATCTGACTGTGCTCACACAGCTTAATTGTGGGGGAGACTGGGGAGCAGTTATAGGTTATAGCAGGAGCCAGGAGTACATATTAAACAGTGCACACTTTTGCTGCCAGAGTGCCACTGCCAGTGTGACTGACCACTGACCACTGTGACCAGTGACCTGACCACACTGACCACCAGTATAGTATATTGTGATTGAATGTCTGCCTGAAAAAGTACACTCGTCGTGTGACTTGTGTGGTGTTTTTTTATTCTATAAAAATTAAAAAACTCATTCTGCTGACAGAAAGTGTCCACTCCAGCAGGTCCGTCATTATATAATATATACCTGTCCGGCTGCAGTAGTGATATATATATATTTTTTATATCATTATTTATCATCCAGTCTACTAGCAGCAGACACAGTACGGTAGTTCACGGCTGTAGCTACCTCTGTGTCGGCACTCGGCAGTCCATCCATAATTGTATACCACCTACCCGTGGTTTTTTTTTTCTTTCTTCTTTATACATACTACATCTCATTATCATCCAGTCTATATTAGCAGCAGACACAGTACAGTACGGTAGTCCACGGCTGTAGCTACCTCTGTGTCGGCACTCGGCAGTCCATCCATAATTGTATACCACCTACCCGTGTTTTTTTTTTCTTTCTTCTTTATACATACTACATCTCATTATCAACCAGTCTATATTAGCAGCAGACACAGTACGGTAGTTCACGGCTGTAGCTACCTCTGTGTCGGCACTCGGCAGTCCATCCATAATTGTATACCACCTACCCGTGTTTTTTTTTTCTTTCTTCTTTATACATACATACTACATCTCATTATCATCCAGTCTATATTAGCAGCAGACACAGTACAGTACGGTAGTCCACGGCTGTAGCTACCTCTGTGTCGGCACTCGGCAGTCCATCCATAATTGTATACCACCTACCCGTGGTTTTTTTTTTCTTTCTTCTTTATACATACTACATCTCATTATCATCCAGTCTATATTAGCAGCAGACACAGTACAGTACGGTAGTCCACGGCTGTAGCTACCTCTGTGTCGGCACTCGGCACTCGGCAGTCCATCCATAATTGTATACCACCTACCCGTGGTTTTTTTTTCTTTCTTCTTTATACATACTACATCTCATTATCAACCAGTCTATATTAGCAGCAGACACAGTACAGTACGGTAGTCCACGGCTGTAGCTACCTCTGTGTCGGCACTCGGCAGTCCATCCATAATTGTATACCACCTACCCGTGGTTTTTTTTTTCTTTCTTCTTTATACATACTACATCTCATTATCATCCAGTCTATATTAGCAGCAGACACAGTACAGTACGGTAGTCCACGGCTGTAGCTACCTCTGTGTCGGCACTCGGCAGTCCATCCATAATTGTATACCACCTACCCGTGGTTTTTTTTTTCTTTCTTCTTTATACATACTACATCTCATTATCATCCAGTCTATATTAGCAGCAGACACAGTACAGTACGGTAGTCCACGGCTGTAGCTACCTCTGTGTCGGCACTCGGCAGTCCATCCATAATTGTATACCACCTACCCGTGGTTTTTTTTTTCTTTCTTCTTTATATATACTACATCTCATTATCATCCAGTCTATATTAGCAGCAGACACAGTACAGTACGGTAGTCCACGGCTGTAGCTACCTCTGTGTCGGCACTCGGCAGTCCATCCATAATTGTATACCACCTACCCGTGGTTTTTTTTTTCTTTCTTCTTTATACATACTACATCTCATTATCAACCAGTCTATATTAGCAGCAGACACAGTACGGTAGTTCACGGCTGTAGCTACCTCTGTGTCGGCACTCGGCAGTCCATCCATAAGTATACTAGTATCCATCCATCTCCATTGTTTACCTGAGGTGCCTTTTAGTTGTGCCTATTAAAATATGGAGAACAAAAATGTTGAGGTTCCAAAATTAGGGAAAGATCAAGATCCACTTCCACCTCGTGCTGAAGCTGCTGCCACTAGTCATGGCCGAGACGATGAAATGCCAGCAACGTCGTCTGCCAAGGCCGATGCCCAATGTCATAGTACAGAGCATGTCAAATCCAAAACACCAAATATCAGTAAAAAAAGGACTCCAAAACCTAAAATAAAATTGTCGGAGGAGAAGCGTAAACTTGCCAATATGCCATTTACCACACGGAGTGGCAAGGAACGGCTGAGGCCCTGGCCTATGTTCATGGCTAGTGGTTCAGCTTCACATGAGGATGGAAGCACTCAGCCTCTCGCTAGAAAACTGAAAAGACTCAAGCTGGCAAAAGCACCGCAAAGAACTGTGCATTCTTCGAAATCCCAAATCCACAAGGAGAGTCCAATTGTGTCGGTTGCGATGCCTGACCTTCCCAACACTGGACGTGAAGAGCATGCGCCTTCCACCATTTGCACGCCCCCTGCAAGTGCTGGAAGGAGCACCCGCAGTCCAGTTCCTGATAGTCAGATTGAAGATGTCAGTGTTGAAGTACACCAGGATGAGGAGGATATGGGTGTTGCTGGCGCTGGGGAGGAAATTGACCAGTAGGATTCTGATGGTGAGGTGGTTTGTTTAAGTCAGGCACCCGGGGAGACACCTGTTGTCCGTGGGAGGAATATGGCCGTTGACATGCCTGGTGAAAATACCAAAAAAATCAGCTCTTCAGTGTGGAGGTATTTCAACAGAAAAGCGGACAACAGGTGTCAAGCCGTGTGTTGCCTTTGTCAAGCTGTAATAAGTAGGGGTAAGGACGTTAACCACCTCGGAACATCCTCCCTTATACGTCACCTGCAGCGCATTCATAATAAGTCAGTGACAAGTTCAAAAACTTTGGGCGACAGCGGAAGCAGTCCACTGACCAGTAAATCCCTTCCTCTTGTAACCAAGCTCACGCAAACCACCCCACCAACTCCCTCAGTGTCAATTTCCTCCTTCCCCAGAAATGCCAATAGTCCTGCAGGCCATGTCACTGGCAATTCTGACGAGTCCTCTCCTGCCTGGGATTCCTCCGATGCATCCTTGCGTGTAACGCCTACTGCTGCTGGCGCTGCTGTTGTTGCTGCTGGGAGTCAATGGTCATCCCAGAGGGGAAGTCGTAAGCCCACTTGTACTACTTCCAGTAAGCAATTGACTGTCCAACAGTCCTTTGCGAGGAAGATGAAATATCACAGCAGTCATCCTGCTGCAAAGCGGATAACTGAGGCCTTGACAACTATGTTGGTGTTAGACGTGCGTCCGGTATCCGCCGTTAGTTCACAGGGAACTAGACAATTTATTGAGGCAGTGTGCCCCCGTTACCAAATACCATCTAGGTTCCACTTCTCTAGGCAGGCGATACCGAGAATGTACACGGACGTCAGAAAAAGACTCACCAGTGTCCTAAAAAATGCAGTTGTACCCAATGTCCACTTAACCACGGACATGTGGACAAGTGGAGCAGGGCAGGGTCAGGACTATATGACTGTGACAGCCCACTGGGTAGATGTATGGACTCCCGCCGCAAGAACAGCAGCGGCGGCACCAGTAGCAGCATCTCGCAAACGCCAACTCTTTCCTAGGCAGGCTACGCTTTGTATCACCGCTTTCCAGAATACGCACACAGCTGAAAACCTCTTACGGCAACTGAGGAAGATCATCGCGGAATGGCTTACCCCAATTGGACTCTCCTGTGGATTTGTGGCATCGGACAACGCCAGCAATATTGTGTGTGCATTAAATATGGGCAAATTCCAGCACGTCCCATGTTTTGCACATACCTTGAATTTGGTGGTGCAGAATTTTTTAAAAAACGACAGGGGCGTGCAAGAGATGCTGTCGGTGGCCAGAAGAATTGCGGGACACTTTCGGCGTACAGGCACCACGTACAGAAGACTGGAGCACCACCAAAAACTACTGAACCTGCCCTGCCATCATCTGAAGCAAGAAGTGGTAACGAGGTGGAATTCAACCCTCTATATGCTTCAGAGGTTGGAGGAGCAGCAAAAGGCCATTCAAGCCTATACAATTGAGCACGATATAGGAGGTGGAATGCACCTGTCTCAAGTGCAGTGGAGAATGATTTCAACGTTGTGCAAGGTTCTGATGCCCTTTGAACTTGCCACACGTGAAGTCAGTTCAGACACTGCCAGCCTGAGTCAGGTCATTCCCCTCATCAGGCTTTTGCAGAAGAAGCTGGAGACATTGAAGGAGGAGCTAACACGGAGCGATTCCGCTAGACATGTGGGACTTGTGGATGGAGCCCTTAATTCGCTTAACAAGGATTCACGGGTGGTCAATCTGTTGAAATCAGAGCACTACATTTTGGCCACCGTGCTCGATCCTAGATTTAAAGCCTACCTTGGATCTCTCTTTCCGGCAGACACAAGTCTGCTGGGGTTGAAAGACCTGCTGGTGAGAAAATTGTCAAGTCAAGCGGAACGCGACCTGTCAACATCTCCTCCTTCACATTCTCCCGCAACTGGGGGTGCGAGGAAAAGGCTCAGAATTCCGAGCCCACCCGCTGGCGGTGATGCAGGGCAGTCTGGAGCGACTGCTGATGCTGACATCTGGTCCGGACTGAAGGACCTGACAACGATTACGGACATGTCGTCTACTGTCACTGCATATGATTCTCTCACCATTGAAAGAATGGTGGAGGATTATATGAGTGACCGCATCCAAGTAGGCACGTCACACAGTCCGTACTTATACTGGCAGGAAAAAGAGGCAATTTGGAGGCCCTTGCACAAACTGGCTTTATTCTACCTAAGTTGCCCTCCCACAAGTGTGTACTCCGAAAGAGTGTTTAGTGCCGCCGCTCACCTTGTCAGCAATCGGCGTACGAGGTTACATCCAGAAAATGTGGAGAAGATGATGTTCATTAAAATGAATTATAATCAATTCCTCCGTGGAGACATTGACCAGCAGCAATTGCCTCCACAAAGTACACAGGGAGCTGAGATGGTGGATTCCAGTGGGGACGAATTGATAATCTGTGAGGAGGGGGATGTACACGGTGATATATCGGAGGATGATGATGAGGTGGACATCTTGCCTCTGTAGAGCCAGTTTGTGCAAGGAGAGATTAATTGCTTCTTTTTTGGTGGGGGTCCAAACCAACCCGTCATTTCAGTCACAGTCGTGTGGCAGACCCTGTCACTGAAATGATGGGTTGGTTAAAGTGTGCATGTCCTGTTTATGTTTATACAACATAAGGGTGGGTGGGAGGGCCCAAGGACAATTCCATCTTGCACCTCTTTTTTCTTTAATTTTTCTTTGCGTCATGTGCTGTTTGGGGAGGGTTTTTTGGAAGGGACATCCTGCGTGACACTGCAGTGCCACTCCTAGATGGGCCCGGTGTTTGTGTCGGCCACTAGGGTCGCTTATCTTACTCACACAGCTACCTCATTGCGCCTCTTTTTTTCTTTGCGTCATGTGCTGTTTGGGGAGGGTTTTTTGGAAGGGACATCCTGCGTGACACTGCAGTGTCACTCCTAGATGGGCCCGGTGTTTGTGTCGGCCACTAGGGTCGCTTATCTTACTCACACAGCTACCTCATTGCGCCTCTTTTTTTCTTTGCGTCATGTGCTGTTTGGGGAGGGTTTTTTGGAAGGGACATCCTGCGTGACACTGCAGTGACACTCCTAGATGGGCCCGGTGTTTGTGTCGGCCACTAGGGTCGCTTATCTTACTCACACAGCTACCTCATTGCGCCTCTTTTTTTCTTTGCGTCATGTGCTGTTTGGGGAGGGTTTTTTGGAAGGGACATCCTGCGTGACACTGCAGTGACACTCCTAGATGGGCCCGGTGTTTGTGTCGGCCACTAGGGTCGCTTATCTTACTCACACAGCTACCTCATTGCGCCTCTTTTTTTCTTTGCGTCATGTGCTGTTTGGGGAGGTTTTTTTGGAAGGGACATCCTGCGTGACACTGCAGTGACACTCCTAGATGGGCCCGGTGTTTGTGTCGGCCACTAGGGTCGCTTATCTTACTCACACAGCTACCTCATTGCGCCTCTTTTTTTCTTTGCGTCATGTGCTGTTTGGGGAGGGTTTTTTGGAAGGGACATCCTGCGTGACACTGCAGTGACACTCCTAGATGGGCCCGGTGTTTGTGTCGGCCACTAGGGTCGCTTAGCTTAGTCATCCAGCGACCTAGGTGCAAATTTTAGGACTAAAAATAATATTGTGAGGTGTGAGGTATTCAGAATAGACTGAAAATGAGTGTAAATTATGGTTTTTGAGGTTAATAATACTTTGGGATCAAAATGACCCCCAAATTCTATGATTTAAGCTGTTTTTTAGTGTTTTTTAAAAAAAACACCCGAATCCAAAACACACCCGAATCCGACAAAAAAAATTCGGTGAGGTTTTGCCAAAACGCGGTCGAACCCAAAACACGGCCGCGGAACCGAACCCAAAACCAAAACACAAAACCCGAAAAATTTCCGGCGCTCATCTCTAATTATTTGTATTGTAACCCCCTTTCAGCAATAATACGCTGTGATTTCGGAACCCAGCGGTTTAATTACAATCTGGTTTCGTGTCTTCATTGCCCTGCTAAGGTTTAAAGTGTATTATCATTGCATTGCATTGCTGTATAAGGTTTAAAGTGTATCTCTGGGTGTGTACGCGCTGTGAGTACTTTGTACCATCAGCGCGGTGTTTATACACAAAGTCCGTACACAGTACGAGACTTTGTACGCTAATAGCGGACAAAGTATGTAGAGTGTGTATTAAGTATAGCGGCCACATCGGCTCCATGGTAAAGTGTGTTTAAGGTGTGTTTAAGGTATAGCTTTCATTCCTAAGGATAAATCAGCATCATCAATTGGGGGCTCCTCCGGTTTTCCACATATTTACTACCTAACAGGTCACAGCAGACTCAATCTATCAGCAAAGGGTGGACAGAAAGTTATCCTACGTATCCTTTTCTTGGTCGATGGATGCACTGAAAACCTACTTGATTGCTGATTAGATGGCGTCTGCTCTGTATGGTTTGTAGAGATGCTGGTAGAACTGGTAAGGTAAACAGGAATAAAGCTATTTAAAATCTGTGAATTTTTTTTGGGCGCCAAAAGCGTACACGGCACCCATACCCCATACTTTGCATACTCTCTCACATTGTTGCCATAACATTCAAATTGCTAGATTCATTTAGACCTGTATGAAACCGGAGATATTTGTTGCTATATAGTTAAAAATAAAATAAGTATTTAAGGAAGTAAGAGTAAAATCACAAAACGCATTTCTGGCCCAGTAGTAAGAGGGCTTATACAGAAAGAATGTGTGTTGTGTTAAGTGAGCAATTATAGTTGGTATTGCTCACATTTATAGAAGTTGTGGAATTTGTGCTAATGCGGACGCACGGTTTTGTACACGTGTCGTGGACAAAGTACAGGACTGCGCACGCAGCGTAAGAGACACGCAGGGTAGCGTGTTTTACGCAAATTGCGTAAGAAGTACGGTCGCTAGGTACAAATTACACAATAGTTCATTTAGTTTAAAGGCGGGACAGTAGCCACGCTACAATAGCACCAAACTACCCGGTTTCTAAAGAAATTTAATATAAAAACAAAAATTTAGTATAAATATTTTTTTTTAATTGCCTCTGGGGGTAAAGCTGCCAACTTGAGTGAATCCTAATTTTCTGTACAGAAAAACCAAGTATACCTGAGTGAGCGAACGTAGGAGTGAGTGAAATTCGAACCCCGTAATGCGGGATCCCATCGTTTGGTACATCAAGTGAGTTTAGACTTGGTGGCGTGAGGCGGCTGACTCACGTTAGTATAAGGTTTAATACGTAAGTCGTGAGGAGACTTACAGGAGCGTGGTAGGGAATTGTGAATTGTGTTGTGACCCATATAGTTTTTTTTTATACGCTCCGGCTGAGGTTTCGCAGCCTGAAAATCGATTCCAGTGGTCGTACGGCAGATAAGTAACAAGTACCTATACGCTGTACGATTGGACCGCGCGTTTGTGGGTGCGATAGATAGCGCAACGTGATATCCTTTTTACGAGCTTTTGCGGAAAATCGCGGTATCATCAGCGCTGTATAGAGCATACGCAAGCGTGATTTGTGTATAATAAAGTGCATAGGGAGTTTTCGCTGGTCTCTCTCAGGAAAATCTCCAACGGCCGATACTTTACTGGAAAGTTATTCCTAAAAACTTCCAGTAAATATAGGTCACATAGGGCCCTAAGTTGGGTACATTGCCTTCGCTATCGACAGTGTATGGTAGTACTGGCCAACGTGGGCGGTGAGCGGGTGAAGAGCGCTCGGAGAACTTTCACTGTTACCTTATATTGAGTATTTTGGTGTTTGTGGGAAAAGGCCCACACTTATGGGAGCCAGTTGCTCCAGTAAGGGACGTTTTGTAACCAGGGTTCAGGTTGAAGAGCCGCGGCCCCTGGGGTCAGCGAAGTTTGAAGGAAAAAGTATTGAAGACTTTTTGTCTGAATGGGAACGTGTGACTGACAAAGATAGGGAACCATTCCCTAAGGTGGGCAGCTTTGAACCAGAGGTACTGCAGAATGTAAGCAGTAAAATATGTCTTCTAAAATCCAGAAAACAAAGGATTAGACATAATGATTGTTTAAAATTATGGCAGCAAGATGGGGATATGCGAAGAGAACAAATTTGCAAAACAGGTTCAAAACTTAGCGGGAATGAGAACACAAACACACCAGTGTCGACACAGGTCGAAGGGGAAGAGATGGCTACAATCAATGGTATATCCGTAAATGATAGTAGTATGCAAAAACAATGTATTAACCCTAATTTTTGCAAGATGTATCCTGTTTTGAAGTCTTTTCAAGGTTATAGGTCACTGGAAGATGAAGGATCCAGCCAAATCACAGCTCTCCTCCAAGCAGTCACTTTGCAGGACACTCAGGTGGGGCCTGTCCAACCAGGTAGAGCAGTAACAATATTCCCCAATGAAAGAACTAGTGAGGTCACAGCAACCGGTAAGTGTGAGACAGTTCATTGCACAGAGACAACAACACCTCACAGTAAACAGATTAGGAACGGAATGGTAGAATTACACCGTGTCTTGGAAATAGTAACTCCCAATGGGGGAACCGATAGTCAGGGAGTAATCCTCACCAGGAATAATGCAATGTATTGCCCGTGGCCCAGAGATGAGCTGCGATCAATCATTTCAGAATTCCCCGACCCTCGGAAGCATTTAGCCAGATGTCAGAAATTTATCAGAGATCAGGGTAATGCGTATGAACCGACAAACAAACACTGGCGGATATTTTTAAAAGCATGCCTACCCCCTAATATTGACACCCAAAAATGTATCACTGATTGTAGGTTAGAGTCGGATAGTCTTATGACTGACAAAAACAATCAGGAGAACTTAGAACAAATTAATAGACAACTAGAGTTGTGTTTCCCCATTAATGTTAAGTGGAGAAGAATTTTCTCCATAAAACAGAGGGAAAATGAAATGACATCTGATTCTCCCCGTACTTGCGTGGGTTTCCTCCGGGTACTCCGGTTTCCTCCCACAATCCAAAAATATACTGGCAGGTTAATTGGCTCCCAACAAAAATTAACCCTAGGGTGAATGTGTGTGTGTGTGTACATGTGATAGGGAATATAGATTGTAAGCTCCACTGGGGCAGGGACTGATGTGAATGGCCAATTCTCTGTAAAGCGCTGCGGAATATGTGTGCGCTATATAAATAACTGGTAATAAATAAATAATAATAAATAAATATATCCATCGGGCTCTGCAAATAATGGATAGATACATTGGGGTATCAGATACAGGGAACGATGCGAATTATAGGGAAGTGGCTGTCTCTGTGCTAATGGACGGACTCAATAAGACAGTAAGGGACAGGGTACAAACATCTTTGCCTAATTGGAAAGGGGTCACAGTAGCTTGTCTTAGAGAGTGCGCAATTGTACACCACAAGAATATTGTTAGGTGTAGAAAACAACAGGAGGAGAGGCTGAGGATTGAAAATATACAGGCCCTTACACCAAAGTCTCATCAGCCTAAACCCCAAAACCCTGCTGTTTGGAAAAGACCGAGAATATGTTACAGTTGTAAAAAGGAAGGGCATTTTGCCAGAGATTGTAGATATAGTAGAACACATAGCCAATATAGACCCCTAGACAGAGAAAACAAGCCACGTTATTAAACACATAGACGGGATCAAGGGACATATAGTAAGGAATCACGAGCCATATAGAAAAACACAGATTCGGTTAATGGGAAGAACAGAATAAATGCAACTTTACCCTTTTGACAGAACTTACTGGGGTTAGGAGGAGGCCTCTAATCTTCTGCTTCTCTCTAGCAGAAGTGACCTCTAAGTAACTTAACAGGAGTTTTGTTAGAGATGGTATACATATTGAGTGCTTCCGCCCAGGAAGCACAAAGTATGTTGGATACCCACAAAGACTAATGTTGCATTTTACTGTTTTAGATGCATGTCCATCACAGGTAGAGGAAATTGTCTCAAAGATACCGGGTTCCCTATGAATTTAGAATGGACAGGACACTGGATTGATGGCTGGGATAGTCCCAGTAAATATATAACACACATAGAATTTCTTTTAGGGGAGCAGACCGCGTAGAGAATCATTCCCCGTAGTGCCCAATCCAGGTGTCAAATTTTGTAAAATATTCTTTGCCTCTACAAAATTATCTGTTACTAAACTCTATGTGATTTGTCTTCAAAGTTTCCTCTTCATCTCTTACGGTCACTGATAGGATTATAGTTCAAACGCCACATGCCTACTCGGTCTTTCAGAGCTCTGCCCAAATCCAGTATATCTCACCAGCATAGGGACACCAGTATTTACACAGTGTGCCTGGTCATGCACAAAGGGTGGAGAATGAGAATACTGGTGAAGGGAGACTGTGCATAGACACCGTTATGCATGATGGTGTGACAGCCTGATGGTGAACGCAAATCTGACAAATTTTTCTTTTTATTATTTCCCCTCTCTTTTCACTTTCCACAGACAGTTTACTTCACACAACTGATAATACACAACAGTTAAACACATTGAAATGCAAGATTTGTGTTCTTTGCAGAAAAAGGCAGTCTGGAGGTCAAAGGGATATGGCCAGGAATCCTCGGGACTGTGGACAAGGTAAGCCAGTAGCCCCCAGAGCATATCTTCCAAGCTTAGCTGAGGCGGCACACGGTCTGACTCATCTGGGTAAAGAGGGTATGTGTAAGCTGGTGAGAGCCTACTGGTGTCCGCCAGGATTCTCTTCTCATGCAGGTAAGAGAGTGAGAATGCTGATATTGATTACCTTATTAAACACTCTAAAAGGTTAAGAGACTTTGTACGCTATTGGAGCATGTAGTACCGTAAGGGTACGCACTTTGCGTCACAGACGTTCAGCCGTGGATAAGACGCACGAGCGGCACGTTCGCTTGCGTAGAGGCAAGCACGCTATAGGCTGCCGACTACCGTAATGATACGCTAACAGCGTAGCGGACGCTCGAGACCACGAGGAGATCACGAGCGGCGCAGACGCTCACAAGATGACAATCAGTAAACCTTGTATGTAACACACAGAAAGGATATTCTTATGCTGTAAACCTTGTACTAAAACACTGTAGCGATATAACGCTGTTTAACCTTGTTAATACTAAAGCTGTTTGAGCGATTGAGACGCTCCTATTACCCCTTGCAATATAATGAACACACAATACCGTGCTAAGGATCCAACACCTTTTACTTACAAGAGTCTTAAGTTATTTTGAAAAGAGAAACAGTTCACAAGTCATACGCTACAAACTAACATATAATTCTAACAGGGTATCTAGACAGTAATATACACAATAGAGAACGATCGCATTACAAATACATAGACTAATTGTGAGTGGCTAACAATATACGGGTAACAAAGTGGCAACAGAGAAACATACCATACGGGGAACACTCGCAGGCGCAACCGGAATCCAGTCCTCCAATTATCAGCGATAACTGTTGAAGAGAGAGTACTGGCCGGTCTGGGGACGGTGACCCTTATATACACTGCACACAATACAGTACAATGGTCCCTATATTCTTATTGTTCATTGGACACAGGAATTCGTCTTCGCATTATAACAAAAGGTCATAGGTTGATTCATACAGGTGGGCTGTGACTATTTCCAACTGCTCAGGTGGGTGGGAAACTGGGTTTCCCGCCGCATGGATAATAAAGTGCAAATACAGTAAAAGTCCATAAACTTCTTATGTCCATAACTATTCGCACGAGCGATTAATCCGCTTCAAACCAACACCGGAATATTGCTAATTAAATACTCTTCCGATGGATACTAAACACCACTGTGTAACCCCTGTCTGACCCTTCGTATCAAACAAAGAGGGATCTCTGTGTCTATGAACATGCTACATTAACTAAACTTTCAGATTCTATCAAAGGGACCATAATCTACAAAATACGTTATATGGTAAAAATATGTTACGATTGAGTCGCACGCTAGGCGCACATAAACTCTACCGTAAATGCGCATACCGTGCGCCTGCGGGTGCACGCCAAAGGCGAGTATGCGCACGCACGGGAGGGCTCATGGACGTGCAGCTGGCACTCGCATGAGGTGCAAATATGGCAACGTGTGGAGTGATATTTTTCTGACTTTGACAAGAGCAATGACATGTTTTACTTGCTTGAGGAAGAATATTGTAAAGTCAATACCAACAGAGCCATCCCATATCCCTCCGACAGACGGTCCTTTTCAGGTAATACAAATCGATTTCATACAGTTACCACCCTGTAGGAATTTAAAATATGTGTTAGTTTGTATTGACGTATTTTCAAATTGGGTAGAAGCGTTCCCTGCTGCCACAAATACTGCTACGTTCACTGCAAAGAAAATTGTGCAGGAATTTGTGTGTAGATATGGTATCCCTAGAATAATTGAAAGTGATAGGGGTACCCATTTTACAGGTGAAGTCTTTCAGGTCATGTGCAAACTGATGTGAATTAATAGCAAGCTGCATACTCCGTACCGTCCACAGGCGAGTGCAAAGGTGGAGAGAGTGAATAGCACTATTAAGAACAAGCTGAGCAAATTAATGGCTGAAACTGGATTGTCGTGGCCAGAAGATTTGCCACTAGTGTTGTACAGCATCAGAACCACTCCCAGGTCTCCCCTTAACCTATCACCCTTTGAAATTCTTTTTGGTCGACAACCTCATGTAATGATAGACCCCCAGGATGATTTGAAATGTAATAATGAAGTGACTGTGAAATATTTGGTTGGGATGAGCCAGCAGCTGAGAAATCAACAAAGAAATTTAAAGCTGGTGATTCCTGACCTACCGAACAGTAATTGCAATGACATTGAACCTGGGGATTATGTGATGTTTCGAAATTTCTTACGCTCAGGTTGCCTCATAGACAGGTGGGAAGGACCATATCAAGTCTTGTTAACCAGCACAACAGCATTGAAAGTCGCCAAAAGAGAGACGTGGATCCACTCGTCCCACTGCAAGAAGGTCACTGACCCGGAGAGAACACGTGACAAAGAGCAGAGTGTAGAGAATCTCGTATCACTGTAGTGTCTGTTCCGGGAAAGTTGAGAGGCAGGACTGTTGAAAGGCATCTGAGCACAGAGAGTAACAAGAGCTAGAACGGTTGTCGTACCACTTTCTTCTTTCACCTCCCCCTGCATTTTTTCCTTTCTTTTCTCCTTCTTATTTTCCTCCTTTCCCCTAACGAAATGGATCGATCACAAGAGACTGCGTTTCGGGTTCTGTTAGTAATTCTGGTTTGGATAAGGACAGTTTGTTTTGGTGAGGGTCCCAGAGAGGTCGAGCAGGGATCTGGAATGGGTTCTGATGGCAAGTATGAATTTATAGGATCTCAGGATCAGCACATCATTTTGGTAAAGGCTGGCATCAGTAAGCGCTCTGGTAGTCAGGGAGCTCGGAGGCACTGTGAGGGGTTATTGTCTGATGAATATTGTATTTGTAGGAATTGTGAGAATATAGTTGAGGATGGGTGCATCCAGGGATGTCAGTCCAACCTTAATATCGACATGGACCGGCATCCGTTGAGTGATTACCACTCACTAGTGGGTAAGGTCTTAAACCAGACAGAATGTTGGGTGTGCTCACAGGTACCTCAAGGTCAGAGCAAGTCAGGATTAGTACCATACCCTTTAGCAATAGATGAGGTACTCGAATTACGGGGTGGGAGACCGGTGGACAAGAAATTCAATATTTCTAGGCCCCCTAGTTTGAAGCTCCACCAGTGTCATGTAGACAGATCCTTATTATGTTTTAATATTTCCAATTACCGAAAACCGGGAAATTGGGAAGTGACGTGGAATAACCAGACAATGACCTTTTCACACAGAGCTGATAGGATACCCATAGACTCTGAACTTGTACGCCAAATTGCCAACAGTGCGAGGTATTTACGGTATAGATATACTCGTGGAAGCAAGACCATGTGGGTTGGAAAAGTATCGCCAGGGTATTGTGCTCATATCATCCAGCCCGATACTTGTACTGAGCAGATGGGAGAACTAGGGATGGGTTTCTTCACTTGGAAAGTTTGTAATATGGTGATGTTATATTTTGTCCTCTATTTTCTCCCAGATGATGCCTATTTCATATGTGGGAGGAAGGCGTACAAGTGGCTTGCCCCGAGCTCAGAGGGATTGTGTTATATTGGGAGAGTACTGCCAGAGGTCATGACCATAACCCATGATAAGATGAAAGACGTTCACCGCAGTGCTCAGGCTCCTTATACTCATACTCACTTTGAACACATTATCAAGAGACACCTCATAGATAGGACAGAGCACGCAGCCTCTGATTTGATCCACGAATCCACCGGGATTCAATTCCTTCTCGCATTAGACATCACCCGTACTGCCAGAGGAATTATAAATTATAGGTATATCCATGCGCTAGCGAACTTGATAGATAATATCACTGAGATGTATGACGACACCTTCAGGTATACGGGAAGGGAGTTACAAGCTTACAAGAAGGAACTGATTCAGCACAGGATGGTCCTAAATTATATCACAGCCGTGACAGGTGGGTACTGTGTTACTCTGGCAACTCAATATGGGGTGAAGTGCTGTACGTATATTACAAACAGCACTGATGACCCAACGGAGATTATCGATCAAAAGATGGACGATATCTTGCAGTTGAAGTGGGAGTTCAGGAGGAAACACAACCTTACCTTGGCGACTGTGAGTAATGAACTGACCGGCTGGGTCTCATGGTTGAACCCACGAAACTGGTTCTCAGGTTTAGGAGAGTGGGCTCAAACTGTTATTATGAGTGTTGGGAAGTTTCTCCTTTGTATCCTGGGAATCGTCATAATTATTGGTTTGATATTTAGGTGTGTTCGAATTCTGACGCGGCGCAAGCACGGCACAAAGTTGATGAGTCTAAGGAGCGAGGGCGCTGTTATAGCAGCAGACTTAATTTATGACCCATCCATAGAGACAGTGTTATGATAAGGATTGCAAATTAATTTCATGACCTGTTTCTTTCACCCGTTTTTCTTTTGTTTCCCCCTCTGCCCAGATACATCCAACCGGAAAAAGGCATCTGCCCTACCCAAAATGTTTATGTGAATGTATTTTAGATATGTGTCTTATCTTCATCTCTGCAACCTCCAGTTAATAGCACACATAGTCGACTGGTGATATCCACATATACTAGCACTCACTTATGTTTCCCCCTCCATGTATCGTCAACTAAATGTGCACCCCATTTGTTTTAACAAGAAGCCGAAAAGAGCTCGGTAGTGTTTGTTGGCCCATTTACAGACCCTTAATACGGGATGAGAAGGATTTAATGTATACTTCGCAATACCTCGAAGCTTATTTAGAACATATACGGCACGATGATACATGCCCCTCAGACATGGATTCATACATACATGCTTTTTACTATCCCACTAGGTCATACATTTCCTACCTACCACTCTCCCCCGACCATCCAAAACTTCCGTAGATATTGTGTAGATATTTTTCTGTTTAGTGATTAGATAGTGGCAGTTATTGGTGACTGCCAAAGGGTGGACTGTCAAAGTCGAAAAATACTGCAGTACACACATCACGTACAAACTACACACAGATAGCTTCCGCGCGTGTACTTGTTCTGCTGTGCGTGCACATATTCGCAATTTGCGTATGGTCGCTCCCGCGGTTGTGCGCATCAGCGCGTGGTATGGGTATTTACGGTAGAGTTTGTGGACGCATGGAGAGCTATCAAAACACATTACATATTTAATCCAAATAGTGCACAATGTACACATAGTCCCCCTGCACCACATCAAGAAGTAACAGCAGTTTAAAGGGTTTCAGAACAAAGGGATTCACCTTTTCAGAATAGGAGGGGACAGAACAAGGTTATAAGGTGGTGTTTGGTATCCAGCTGAAGGGTATTTTAAGGGTAACATTCCGGTGTTGGTTGAGGAAGATCGCATGTTCCTGCGGATAGTTATGTGCAGGAGCAGAATATAGATGTAAACTGTATTTACTGTACATTATGTATGCGGCGGGAATCCAGAGACCACCCACATGAGCAGTTGGATCAGACATCGCCCACCTATTCAAACAGACCTATGACCTCTCCTGTACTGTAAATGTGCATCCCTGTGTCCAATGGACAAAGAGATTACAGTATCTATTGTATTGCTTTTTGGAAGAAGTGTATAAAGAGAGCCTGTTGCTGGCCTGGACAGACACAAGACTCACAACGTTATCTATCAGATAACGGAGGACCAGAACGGGAAGCGCAAGCGAATTCACTCACGTATGTACTATTGAATGTAGCCATTTACTCTGTTATATTTGTATTGTATTATTTGTATTGTAACTCCCTTTCAGCAATAATACGCTGTGGTTTCGGAACCCAGCGGTTTAATTACAATCTGGTGTCGTGTCTTCATTGCCCTGCTAAGGTTTAAAGTGTATTATCATTGCATTGCATTGCTGTATAAGGTTTAAAGTGTATCTCTGGGTGTGTACGCGCTGTGAGTACTTTGTACCGTCAGCGCGGCGTTTGTATGCAAAGTCCGTACACAGTACGAGACTTTGTACGCTAATAGCGGACAAAGTACGTAGAGCGTGTATTAAGTATAGCGGCCGCATCGGCTCCATGGTAAAGTGTATTTAAGGTGTGTTTAAGGTATAGCTTTCATTCCCAAGGATAAATCAGCATCATCAACCAAGTGGTGGGTCTGGAGGACAAAAAGTAATAGGAGTTGATCCAATTAGATGCAAGTTGGCTCGGGCCAGCCGTTTTCACTCAGATTGTATTTGCAATCCATTCTCCCTGTAAAGTTGCATTTTCTTGTGTACACCCCTCTGAGCAGGTGAAAGGGCAGGGAAAATGGGTATTTTAAAGTTAAAATGTCAAAACACAGTGCAAAACTTCGAGTACACTCCTCCTAATGCATTATCATATACATGGAGGTGTTTAGATAGTATCATTTGGCCAATAAAGACATTCTTTTTCAGGTTAATTAATCTAAAAAGCTCAATAATGGTTTAAATGATGTGGGACAGGTATGTAGAGGTGTAAATGATGTGGGACAGGTATGTAGAGGTGTAAATGATCTGGGACAAATATGTAGAGGTGTAAATTATGTGGGATAGGTATGTAGAGGTGTAAATGATTTGGGACAACTATGTAGAGGTGTAAATGATGTGGGACAAGTATGTAGAGGTGTAAATAATGTGGGATAGGTATGTAGAGGTGTAAATGATGTGGGATAGGTATGTAGAGGTGTAAATGATGTGGGATAGGTATGTAGAGGTGTAAATGATTTGGGACATCTATGTAGACGTGTATATGATGTAGGACAGGTATGTTGAGGTGTAGATGATGTGGGACAGGTATGTAGAGGTGTAAGTGATGTGGGACATGTACAGGTATGTAGCGGTGTAGATGACGTGGGACAGGTATGCAGATGTGTAAATTATGTGGGACAAGTATGTAGAGGTGTAAATGATGTGAGACAGGAATGTAGAGGTGTAGATGATGTGGGCCAGGTATGAAGAGGTGTAAATGATGTGGGCCAGGTATGTGAAAATGTAAATGATGTGGGCAAGGTATGTAGCGTTGTAAATGATGTGGGCCAGGTATGTAGAGGTGTAGATGATGTGGGACAGGTATGTAGAGGTGTAAATGATGTGAGACAGGAATGTAGAGGTGTAGATGATGTGGGCCAGGTATGTGGAGGTGTAAATGATGTGGGCTAGGTATGTAGCATTGTAAATGATGTGGGCCAGGTATGTAGAGGTGTAAAGGATGTGTGACAGGTATGTAGAGGTGTAAATTATGTGGGCCATGTATGTAGAGGTGTAAATGATGTGGGCCAGGAATGTGGAGGTGTAAAAAATGTGGGCCAGATATGTAGAGGTGTATATGATGTGGGCCAGGAATGTAGAGATGTAAATGATGTGGGACAGGTATGTAGAGGTGTATATGATGTGGGAAAGGTATGTGGAGGTGTAAATGATGTGGGACAGGTATATAGTGGTGTATATGATGTAGGACAGGTGTGTAGAGGTGTAAATGATGTGGGACAGGTATGTTGAGGTGTAAACGATGTGGGACAGGTACAGTCTGTAGAGGTGTAAATGATGTGGGACAGGTATGTAGAGGTGTATATGATGTGGGAAAGGTATGTGGAGGTGTAAATGATGTGGGACAGGTATACAGTGGTGTATATGATGTAGGACAGGTGTGTAGAGGTGTAAATGATGTGGGACATGTATGTTGAGGTGTAAATAATGTGGGGCAGGTACAGTCTGTAGAGGTTTAAATTATGTGGGACAGGTACAGTATGTACAGGTGTAAATGGTGTGGGACAGTTATGTAAAAGTGTAAATGATGAGGGACAGGAATGTAGAGGTGTCAATGATGTGGGACAGGTACAGTATGTAGAGGTATAAATGATGTGGCACAGCTACAGTATGTAGAGGTGTAAATGACGCGGGGCAGGTACAGTATGTAGAGGTGTAAATGAGGTGGGACAGGTACAGTATGTAGAGGTGTAAATTATGTGGGGCAGGTACAGCATGTAGAGGTGTAAATGATGCGGGGCAGGTACGGTATGTAGAGGTGTAAATGAGGTGGGACAGGTACAGTATGTAGAGGTGTAAATGATGTGGGGCAGGTACAGCATGTAGAGGTGTAAATGATGTGGGCAGGTACGGTATGTAGAAATGTAAATGATGTGGGGCAGATACAGTATGTAGAAGTGTAAATGATGTGGGGCAGGTATGTAGAGGTGTAAATGATGTGGGCCAGGTATGTAGAGGTGTAAATGATGTGGGCCAGGTATGTAGCGGTGTAAATGATGTGGGCCAGGAATGTGGAGGTGTAAAAAATGTGGGCCAGATATGTAGCGGTGTAAATGATGTGGGCCAGGAATGTAGAGCTGTAAATGATGTGGGGCAGGTATGTAGAGGTGTATATGATGTGGGACAGGTATGTAGAGGTGTATATGATGTGGGAAAGGTATGTGGAGATGTAAATGATGTGGGACAGGTATATAGTGGTGTATATGATGTAGGACAGGTGTGTAGAGGTGTAAATGATGTGGGACAGGTATGTTGAGGTGTAAATTATGTGGGACAGGTATGTTGAGGTGTAAATGATGTGGGACAGGTACAGTCTGTAGAGGTGTAAATGATGTGGGACAGGTATGTAGATGTAAATGATGTGGGACAGGAATGTGGAGGTGTAAATGATGTGGGACAGCTACAGTATATAGAGGTGTAAATGATGCGGAGCAGGTACAGTATGTAGAGGTGTAAATTATATGGGACAGGTATGTAGAGGTGTATATGACGTGGGACATGTATGTTGAGGTGTAAATAATGTGGGGCAGGTACAGTATGTAGAGGTGTAAATTATGTGGGACAGGTACAGTATGTAAAGGTGTAAATGATGTGGGACAGGTATATAGAAGTGTAAATGATGTGGGGCAGGTACAGCATGTAGAGGTGTAAATGATGTGGTGCAGGTACAGTATGTAGGAGTGTAAATGATGTGGGGCAGGTATGTAGAAGTGTAAATGATGTGAGGCAGGTATGTAGAGGTGTAAATGATGTGGGCCAGGTATGTAGAGGTGTAAATGATGTGGGCCAGGTATGTAGAGGTGTAAATGATGTGGGCCAGGAATGTGGAGGTGTAAAAAATGTGGGCCAGGTATGTAGCGGTGTAAATGATGTGGGCCAGGAATGTAGAGCTGTAAATGATGTGGGGCAGGTATGTAGAGGTGTATATGATGTGGGAAAGGTATGTGGAGGTGTAAATGATGTGGGACAGGTATATAGTGGTGTATATGATGTAGGACAGGTGTGTAGAGGTGTAAATGATGTGGGACAGGTATGTTGAGGTGTAAATGATGTGGGACAGGTACAGTCTGTAGAGGTGTAAATGATGTGGGACAGCTACAGTATATAGAGGTGTAAACGATGCGGAGCAGGTACAGTATGTAGAGGTGTAAATTATGTGGGAAAGGTATGTGGTGGTATAAATGATGTGGGACAGGTATATAGTGGTGTAAATGATGTGGGACATGTACAGGTGTAAATGATGTGGAGCTGGTACAGTATGTAGAGGTGTAAATGATGTGGGACAGGTACAGTATGTAGAGGTGTAAATGATGTGGGACAGGTACAGTATGTAGAGGTGTAAATGATGTGGGACAGGTACAGTATGTAGAGGTGTAAATTATGTGGGACAGGTATGTAGAAGTGTAAATGACGTGGGACAGGAATGTAGAGGTGTAAATGATGTGGGACAGCTACAGTATATAGAGGTGTAAATGATGCGGAGCAGGTACAGTATGTAGAGGTGTAAATGATATGGGACAGGTATGTAGAGGTGTATATGATGTGGGACAGGTATGTAGAGGTGTATATGATGTGAGAAAGGTATGTGGAGGTGTAAATGATGTGGGACAGGTATATAGTGGTGTAAGTGATGTGGGACATGTATGCTGAGGTGTAAATAATGTGGGGCAGGTACAGTATGTAGAGGTGTAAATGATGTGGG
Source organism: Pseudophryne corroboree (assembly GCF_028390025.1). Taxonomy (NCBI): domain Eukaryota; kingdom Metazoa; phylum Chordata; class Amphibia; order Anura; family Myobatrachidae; genus Pseudophryne; species Pseudophryne corroboree. The sequence continues at coordinate 741,788,076 of NC_086449.1, forward strand.
ACAGGTACAGTATGTAGAGGTGTAAATGATGTGGGGCAGGTACAGTATGTAGAGGTGTAAATGATGCGGGGTAGGTATGTAGATGTGTAAATGATGTAGGACAGATACAGTATGTAGAGGTGTAAATTATGTGGGACAGGTATGTAGAGGTGTAAATGATGTAGGACAGGTATATAGTGGTAGGACAGGTGTGTAGAGGTGTAAATGATGTGGGACAGGTATGTTGAGGTGTAAATGATGTGGGACAGGTACAGTCTGTAGAGGTGTAAATGATGTGGGACAGGTATGTAGAAGTGTAAATGATGTGGGACAGGAATGTAGAGGTGTAAATGATGTGGGACAGGTATGTAGAAGTGTAAATGATGTGGGACAGGAATGTAGAGGTGTAAATGATGTGGGACAGCTACAGTATATAGAGGTGTAAATGATGCGGAGCAGGTACAGTATGTAGAGGTGTAAATTATGTGGGACAGGTATGTAGAGGTGTATATGATGTGGGAAAGGTATGTGGAGGTATAAATGATGTGGGACAGGTATATAGTGGTGTAAATGATGTGGGACATGTACAGTATGTACAGGTGTAAATGATGTGGGGCAGGTACAGTATGTAGAGGTGTAAATGATGTGGGACAGGTACAGTATGTAGAGGTGTAAATGATGTGGGACAGGTACAGTATGTAGAGGTGTAAATTATGTGGGACAGGTATGTAGAAGTGTAAATGATGTGGGACAGGAATGTAGAGGTGTAAATGATGTGGGACAGCTACAGTATATAGAGGTGTAAATGATGCGGAGCAGGTACAGTATGTAGAGGTGTAAATGATATGGGACAGGTATGTAGAGGTGTATATGATGTGGAACAGGTATGTGGAGGTGTGAATGATGTGGGACAGGTATATAGTGGTGTAAATGATGTGGGACATGTATGCTGAGGTGTAAATAATGTGGGGCAGGCATAGTATGTAGAGGTGTAAATGATGTGGGACAGGTACAGTATGTAGAGGTGTAAATGATGTGGGGCAGGTACAGTATGTAGAGGTGTAAATGATGTGGGCAGGTACAGTATGTAGATGTGTAAATGATGTAGGACAGAGACAGTATGTAGAGGTGTAAATGATGTGGGGCAGGTACAGTGTGTAGAGGTGTAAATGATGTAGGACATGTACACTGTGTAGAGGTGTAAATGATTTGGGGCAGGTACAGTGTGTAGAGGTGTAAATGATGTAGGACATGTACAGTGTGTAGAGGTGTAAATGATGTGGGGCAGGTACAGTGTGTAGAGGTGTAAATGATGTAGGACATGTACAGTGTGTAGAGGTGTAAATGATGTAGGACATGTACAGTGTGTAGAGGTGTAAATGATGTGGGGCAGGTACAGTGTGTAGAAGTGTACATGATGTGGGGCAGGTACAGTGTGTAGAGGTGTAAATGATGTGGGGCAGGTACAGTGTGTAGAGGTGTAAATGATGTAGGACATGTACAGTGTGTAGAGGTGTAAATGATGTGGGGCAGGTACAGTGTGTAGAGGTGTAAATGATGTAGGACATGTACACTGTGTAGAGGTGTAAATGATGTGGGGCAGGTACAGTGTGTAGAGGTGTAAATGATGTAGGACATGTACAGTGTGTAGAGGTGTAAATGATGTGGGGCAGGTACAGTGTGTAGAAGTGTACATGATGTGGGGCAGGTACAGTGTGTAGAGGTGTAAATGATGTGGGGCAGGTACAGTGTGTAGAGGTGTAAATGATGTAGGACATGTACAGTGTGTAGAGGTGTAAATGATGTGGGGCAGGTACAGTGTGTAGAAGTGTAAATGATGTGGGGCAGGTACAGTGTGTAGAAGTGTAAATGATGTGGGGCAGGTACAGTGTGTAGAGGTGTAAATGATGCGGGGCAGGTACAGTGTGTAGAGGTGTAAATGATGTAGGACAGGTACAGTGTGTAGAGGTGTAAATGATGTGGGGCAGGTACAGTGTGTAGAGGTGTAAATGATGTGGGCAGGTAAGTATGTAGAGATGTAAATTATGTGGGGCAGGTACAGTATGTAGAGGTGTAAATTAGAGATGAGTGGGTTCGGTTCTCAGAGAACCAAACCCTACCGGACTTCACCACCCGAGCCCGCCTCCGAGTCAGGCTCGGGTTTTCCCGCCTGACTCGGAAACCAGAAAGAGGCAAAACGTCATCATCCCGCTGTCGGATTCTCTAGGGTTTTGGATTCCATATAAGGGCCGCCATTTTCACTCCGGCATAGGAGAGTGTAGAGAGAGGACGTATCTCCGTCCTCTCAGTTTCCTCAGTGTCCGTGTCTTGTGCTGCATCTGTCCAGTCACAGTGGTTGTGTGCTCTGCTGCCATATGTCCAGTGCTGCTGTATAAGTCCCTTACAGTGTTGCTGTGTTGTGCTGCATCAGTACAGTGGTAGTGTATTGTGCTGCATCAGTCCAGTCACAGTGGTGCTGTCCTCTGCTGCCATATGTCCAGTGCTGCTGTATAAGTCCAGCCCAGTGGTGCTGTGTGGTACTGCATCAGTCCAGTGGTGGTCTGTTGTGCTGCATCAGTCCAGTCACAGTGGTGGTGTCCTCTGCTGCCATATGTCCAGTGCTGCTGTATAAGTCAAGTCCATTGCAGTAGTGCTGTGTTGTCCTGCATCAGTCCAGTGGTGATGTCCCTGTGCTGCCGTATATGTCCAGTGATCCTGCCGTATATGTCCATTGATACTGCCGTATATGTCCAGCGGTACTGCCGTATATGTCCAGCGGTACTGCCGTATAAATCCAGTGATCCTTCCGTATAATTCCTGTGGTACTTGTGTATCAGTCCAGTGATCCTGCCGTATAATTACAGTGGTACTGGCGTATAAATCCAGTCCAGCGATACTGCCGTATATGTCCAGCGGTACTGCTGTATAAACCCAGTGATCCTGACGTATAATTCCAGTGGTACTGGCGTATAAGTCCAGTGATCCTGCCGTATAATTCCAGTGGTACTGGCGTATAAATCCAGTCCAGTGACGCTGCCGTATAAGTCCAGTGATACTGCCGTATAATTCCAGTGATCCTGCTGTATAATTGCAGTGATCCTGCCGTATAAGGCCAGTGATCCTGCCGTATAATTGCAGTGATCCTGCCATATAATTGCAGTGATCCTGCCGTATAAGGCCAGTGATCCTGCCGTATAATTCCAGTGATCCTGCCGTATAATTCCAGTAGTACTGACATATAAATCCAGTGATCCTGCCTTATAATTACAGTGGTACTGGCGTACAAGTCCAGTCCAGTGATACTGCCGTATATGTCCAGCAGTACTGCCGTATAAATCCAGTGAACCTGCCGTATAAGTCTCTTGATCCTGCCGTATAATTCCAGTGATCCTGCCATATAATTCCAGTGGTACTGGCGTATAAATCCAGTGATCCTGCCATATAATTGCAGTGATCCTGCCATATAATTCCAGTGATCCTGCCGAATCATTCCAGTGATCCTGCCGTATAATTCCAGTGGTACTGATATATAAGTCTAGTGATCCTGCCGTATAATTGCAGTGAACCTGCCGTATAATTCCATATAAATCCATATAATTCCGTATAAGTCCAGTCCAGTGGTGCTGCCATATAAGTTCAGTGGTGCTGTCCTGTGCTGTATATTATTTACTCCAAATAAAGGTGTTATTAATATTTAATCCAAATAATTTTCACAGGGTTTGCCCTGTGTGGTGTAGAGGTATGCTCTCCTGTACCGCATATTGTTATATAACTCCAGAAAAATAATGGAGAACAAAAATTTTGAGGATAAAATAGGGAAAGATCAAGAACCACTTCCTCCTAGTGCTGAAGCTGCTGCCACTAGTCATGACATAGATGATGAAATCCCATCAACGGTGTCTGCCAAGGCCAATGCCCAATGTGATAGTAGAGGGCATGTAAAATCCAAAAAAGCCAAAGTTTAGTAAAAAGACCCATAAAAAGAAATTTAAATGGTCTGAGGAGAAACGTAAACTTGCCAATATGCCATTTACGACACAGAGTGGCAAGGAACGTCTAAGGCCCTGGCTTATGATCATGACTAGTGGTTCAGCTTCACATGACGATGGAAGCCCTCATCCTCTCGCTAGAAAAATGATAAGAGTTTAGCTGGAAAAAGCACAGCAAAGAACTGTGCATTCTAAGATGGTATCACAAATCCCCAAGGAGGGTCCAAGTGTGTCGGTGTTTGCGATGCCTGACCTTCCCAAAACTGGACGGGAAGAGGTGGCTCCTTCCACCATTTGCACGCCCTCTGCAAGTGCTGGAAGTAGCACCCACAGTCCAGTTTCTGATATTCAAATTGAAGTACACCAGGATGAGGATATGGGTGTTTCTGGCGCTGAGGAGGAAGTTGACAATGAGGATTCTGATGGTGATGTGGAATGTTTAAATCAGGCACCGGCGGACACACCTGTTGTCCGTGGGATGGCCTGGCCAAAATACCAAAAAAGCCACCCCTTCGGTGTGGAATTATTTCTCTACAAATCCGGACAACAGGTGTCAAGCCGTGTGTTGCCTCTGTCAATCTGTAAACAGTAGGGGTAAGGACGTTAAGCACCTAGGAACATCCTCCCTTATATATCACCTGCAGTGCATTCATCATAAGTCAGTGTCAAGTTGTGAAACTTTGGGTAAGAGCGTAAGCAGTCCACTGACACCTAAATCCCTTCTTCCTCTTGTACCCAAGCTCCTGCAAGCCACACCACCAGCTCCCTCAACGTCAACTTCCTCCTCAGTCAGGAACGTCAGTAGTCCTGCAGGCCATGTCACTAGCAAGACTGAGGAATCCTCTCCTAACCGGGATTCCTCCGGAGGGTCCTTGAGTGGTGCGCCTGCTGTTGCTGCCGCTGCTGTTGTTTCTGCTGGGAGTCGATCGTCATCCCAGAGGGGAAGTCGGAAGACCACTTGTACTACTTCAACTAAGACTGACTGTCCAACAGTCCTTTGTGAGAAAGATGAAATATGACAGCAGTCATCCTTTTGCAAAGCGGATAACTGAGGCCTTGACAGCTATGTTGGTGTTAGACGTGCATCCGGTATCTGCCATTAGTTCAGTGGGACTTAGAGAATTGTTTGAGGTACTGTGTCCACGGTATCAAATCCCACCTAGGTTCCACTTCAATAGGCAGGCGATACCGAGAATGTACAGAGACGTCAGAAAAAGTGTCCTCAGTGTCCTACAAAATGCAGTTGTACCCACTGTGCACTTAACCACGGACATGTGGACAAGTGGAACAGGGTAGACTAAGTACTATATGACTGTGGCAGCCCACTCGGTAGATGTATGGCCTCCCACGGCAACAACAGCAGTGGCACCAGTAGCAGCATCTCGCAAACGCCGACTCGTTCCTAGGCAGCCTACTCTATGTATCACCGCTTTACGTAAGAGGCACACCACTGACAACCTCTTACGGAAACTGAGGGACATCATTGCACAATGGCATACCCCAATTAGACTCTCCTGGGGATTTGTGATATCGGACAATACCACCAATATTGTGCGTGCATTACATCTGGGCAAATTCCAGCACATCCCATGTTTTGCACATACAATTAATTTGGTGGTGCAGAATGTTTTTAAAAAATTACACGGGTGTGCAGGAGATGCTGTCGGTGGCCCGAAAAATTGCGGCCCGCTTTCAGCATTCAGCCACCGCGTGCCGAAGACTGGAGTGCCATCAAACACACCTGAACCTACCCTGCCATCTCCTGAAGCATGAGGTGGTAGCGAGTTGGAATTCAACACTCTGTATGCTTCAGAGGATGGAGGAGCAGCAAAAGGCCATTCAATGATAAGGAGCGCTTGATAAAAATATATCATATTTTAATAGACAACAAATGATATATAAAACATCAAAATATAATGACCACTAATAGGAAATATTAATTGGCTGATATTAAAATAAGCTCACACTTGTGCAGAGTGCTATATCCAGAAGAATCAGTAAATATAGTCAGTTCATTTCGTACAAAGATTCGGTCATTAAGCAATGATTCCGTTATATTAAATAGAAAGTTTCTCACCCTCAGCAACTATTCAGGAGTCCTGTTCAAATACCTCTTAAAGAGCACAGAAACTCAATTTTGAACCATTAGAGAATGGCAAAGTAGGAATCTTTAACGTGCTGGCAGCATCAATTAGAACTTAGCAACAATTCATGTATGCAGACGATCCTGATTAGATATCCATTGCAGGACACTCAAGAGGGGGTGGAATTACCGGAGCGGGCAATCACGGCACTGTGACTTATGAATGAATTCATTCGCTTTGCCAGGATTAAAGGGGGGTCAATCTGTTGAAATCAGAGCACTACATTTTGGCCACTGTGCTCGATCCTAGGTTTAAATCCTATGTTGTATTTCTCTTTCTGGCAGACACAAGTTTGCAGAGGTTCAAAGACCTGCTGGTGAGAAAATTGTCAACTCAAGCGGAACATGACCCGTCAACAGCTCCTTCTTCACTTTCTCCCGCAACTGTTGGCTCCGAGGAAAAGGATAAGATTTCCTAGCCCATCTGCTGGCGGTGATGCAGGGCAGTCAGGAGCGAGTACTGACATCTGGTACGGACTGAATGACCTGCCAACGATTACTGACATGTCTACTGTCACTGCATATGATTCTGTCACCATTGAAAGAATGGTGGACGATTATATGAGTGACAGCATCCAAGTAGGCATGTCAGACATTCCGTACGTATACTGTCAGGAAAAAGAGGCAATTTGGATGCCCTTGCACAAACTGGCTTTATTTTACCTAAGTTGCCCCTCTTCCAGTGTGTACTCCGAAAGAGTGTTTAGTGCAGCCGGTAACCTTGTCAGCAATCAGTGTAGGAGGTTACTTCCACAAAATGTGGAGAAGATGATGTTCATCAAACTGAATGATAAATTCCTCCAGGAAGACCTTGACCAGCAATGGCCTCCAGAAAGTACACAGGGACCTGTGATGGTGGATTCCAGTGGGGACGAATTAATACTCTGTGAGGAGGAGGATGTACACACTGAAAGAGGTGAGGAATCGGAGGATGAGGATGAGGTCGACATCTTGCCTCTGTAGAGCCAGTTTGTGCAAAGAGAGTATGATTGCTTCTTTTTTGGTGGGGGCCCAAAACAAACCAGTCATTTCAGCCACAGACCCTGTTGCTGAAATGATTGGTTTGTTAAAGTGTGCATGTCCTGTTTGTACAACATAAGGGTGGATGGGAGGGCCCAAGGACAATTCCATCTTGCATCTCTTTTTCTTCTTTGCATCGTGCTGTTTGGGGCCTAGTTATTTTAAGTGTCATCCTGTCTGCTACTGCAATGCCACTCCTAGATGGGCCAGGTGTTTGTGCTGCACACTTGTGTCGCTTAGCTTAGTCATACAGCTACCTCATTGCACCTCTTTTTCTTATTTGCATCACGTGCTGTGTGGGGACTAGTTTTTTTAAGTGCCATCCTGTCTGCAACCACTCCTAGATGGGCCAGGTGTTTGTGCTGCACACTTGTGTCGCTTAGTTTAGTCATACAGCCACCTCGGTGCAACCTTGTGGCCTAAAAACAATATTGTGAGGTGTTCAGAATAGACTGGAAATGAGTGTTATTGAGATTAATAATACCATAGGATCAAAATTACCCCCAAATTCAGTGATTTTAACTGTTTTTATGTTTTTTCAAAAACATCCAGATCCAAAACCAAAACACAAAAGGGTGGTTTTAGCAAAACCAACCCAAACACAAAACATGAACGGGGAATTAGAACCAAAACCAAAACATAAAACACAAAAAGTGCCTGCCGCACATCTCTAGTGTAAATGATGTGGGACAGGTAAGTAGAGGTGTCAATGATGTAGAACAGGTACAGTATGTAGAGGTGTAAATTATGTGGGGCAGGTACAGTATGTAGAGGTGTAAATGATGTGGGGCAGGTACAGTATGTAGAAGGGGTGTAGTATGGTATGCCGGCGGCTGGGCTCCCGGCGACCAATATACCGGCGCCGGGAGCCCGACCGCCGGCATACCGACACCGTGGCGAGCGCAAAGGAGCCCCTTGAGGGGTCGCTGCGCTCGCCACGCTATTTTATTCTCCCTCCAGGGGGGTCGTGGACCCCCACCAGGGAGAATATATTTCGGTATGATGGGTGTCGGGATTCCGGCGCCGGTGTACTGTGCGCCGGGATCCCGACATTCGGCAAACTGAAGACCACCCTGTAGAAGTGTAAACAATGTGGGGCAGGCACAGTATGTAGAGGTGTAAATGATGTGGGGCAGGTACAGTATGTAGAAGTGTAAATGATGTGAGGCAGGTACAGTATGTAGAGGTCTAAATGATGTGGGACAGGTACAGTATGTAGAGGTGTAAATGATGTGGGACAGGTACAGTATGTAGAGGTGTAAATGATGTGGGCAGGCACAGTATGTAGAGGTGTAAATGATGTGGGACAGGTACAGTATGTAGAGGTGTAAATGATGTGGGGCAGGTACAGTATGTAGAGGTGTAAATGATGTGGGGCAGGTACAGTATGTAGAGGTGTAAATGATGTGGGACAGGTACAGTATGTAGAGGTGTAAATGATGTGGGCAGGCACAGTATGTAGAGGTGTAAATGATGTGGGACAGGTACAGTATGTAGAGGTGTAAATGATGTGGGCAGGCACAGTATGTAGAGGTGTAAATGATGTGGGACAGGTACAGTATGTAGAGGTGTAAATGATGTGGGCAGGCACAGTATGTAGAGGTGTAAATGATGTGGGACAGGCACAGTATGTTGTTATGTACACCAGTGCCTGCAGGAAAGTACTGGTGTCAGAACTGTTATGTACACCAGTGCCTGCAGGAAAGTACTGGTGTCAGAACTGTTATGCACAACAAATGGACTCACAGACAGACTGGGGAATATGACATAACGTACACAGAAGGTGATAGGGTAACAAAATACACACAAAGTGAACAGAGAAGCCCAGAGGCTAAGGAACTGGGTATCTCCCTTGTATTAGAAATGCTCAGATGGGAAAAGCAAGATGTTGTGTTTTAATACATAGAGAACCCGAAATGCTGTTGCTAAGGGCAACAGCAAAACCCTAAAGGGTTACCAACGGGTGTGGCAGTAAACTCCTTGGTCAGAGATGGAATGATAGACACAAGGAGAGTCTCCACAATCCTAATTCTCACTTGCAGTGCACAGGTTCAGTTTACTGCCACTAAACTGACCCCTGACACCTAGCACAGTGAGACAGGATTAGACAGGCAAGTCTTAGAATACAGCCGCAAACTTGCTAAATTCACAGAGTAGTAACAGAACCCCAGCAAGCTAAACGACTGACTCCAGTCTTACTGCTAGGTCTGGATTGGCAGAGTGTAATACCAAATCCCCAGGCCTATTTGCAGTAAGCAACAAACAAATACAAAGCTACACAGTACTGGCTAACTTTCAGGAACTGACTAACCAACAAAGATTCAGCAGCATCTGCTTAACCTGGAAAGAGGCCTTATAAAGCAGGTGCTGTCCACGCCCCACTCAGACCTCACAGACTGTGAGTACAAAAACCAGCACCGGATCCCCTGCCGTGCACAGAGCCTATAACCACTGCACAGCAAAAGACCCGAACCGGAGTATCAGCTGCGCTCAGGTTACTCCGCTAGTACTTGTCTCCCGGTTGCCATGACGACGTGGCAGCACAGGGCAGGAGACCCTAACAGTACCCCCCCTCTGACGAGGGGTCAAAGAACCCCTACCACCGGGTTTATCGGGGAACTGCGAGAAGAAAGAGCGTATCAGTCTGGGGGCATGAAGATCACAACTGCGCACCCACGACCGCTCCTCCGGCCATACCCCATCCAGTGCACCAAAAATGACAGCCGACCCCGAACCACCTTGGAGTCAAGAATCCTTTCAACAACAAACTCCCTCTGGCCACGTATCAGAAGAGGGGAAGGTCTTCCACTGGAAGAAGGATTCCTAATCGCCCGTTTTAAAAGGGAACAATGAAATGTTTTATTGATACCCAAAGAACGGGGCAGATCTAACTGAAATGCCACCGGATTGATAATCCTGGTGATCTTATAAGGGCCGATGAACCGGGGGCCTAACTTATGAGATGGCTGTCTCAACTTCAAATTCTTGGTAGACAACCAGACGAAGTCTCCTAATTTGAAGCTGCAGGGTCTTTTCCGCTTATCAAAAACCCTTTTGGTCACTAATGACACAGACACAAGGGCTTTCTTCACTTTCCGCCAAATACCTCTAAGGACCGAAACCACAGAGGAACCACCAGGCGTGGAGTCCAGGGGGTCAAAAGAATTGGCCTTAGGATGATGCCCATACACACAAAGGAAGGGAGAGATCCCTGTAGCAGAGTGAGCCGCGTTGTTATAGGCAAACTCCGCCATGGACAGATGAGCAACCCAGTCAGTCTGACACTTGGAGACATAACACCTGAGGAACTGCTCCAAGGACTGGTTCACCCTTTCAGTCTGCCCATTAGACTGCGGATGGTAGCCTGACGACAAGCTGACAGAAATCTGGAGATCAGAACAAAATGCCCTCCAGAATTTGGCCACAAACTGGGATCCGCGGTCAGAGACCACATCAAGTGGCAACCCGTGGAGACGCACAACATGCAGCATAAATAATTCAGACAGGCGTCTGGCCGATGGCAGCCCAACCAGTGGAACGAAGTGCGCCATCTTCGAAAACCTGTCAACGACAACCCAGATGGCTGTCATCCCCGAGGATTTGGGCAAGTCCACCACAAAATCCATTGAAATGTGGGTCCATGGCTTAGATGGGATAGAGAGTGGATGTAATGGGCCAACAGGAACCCCTCTAGGAGTCTTATTTCGGGCACAGATGTCACATGCCCGAATCCACTGATCCACATCCTTAGCCACCGAGGGCCACCACACCGCCCTAGATAGCAACTCCCGAGTTCTGGCAATACCCGGGTGACCTGCCGACTTCTTGGCATGGAATTCCAGGAACACTCGCTGTCTTAACCTAGGAGGCACAAACAAAAGACCTACCGGAAGGTCTGGAGGAGCCTGCTCCTGTGCTCTAAGGACTAATGATAAGAGGTCCTGGGTAATGCCCACTTTAATACATGATGGGGAAACAATGGGCAACGGCTCCTCGGTGGTCTCCTGGATTGGAGCAAAACTCCGCGAGAGCGCATCAGCCTTGATGTTTTTTGACCCAGGGCGATATGTTATCAAAAAATTAAAGCGAGCAAAAAACAAAGCCCATCGTGCCTGCCTGGCATTGAGACGCTTCGCTGACTCTAAATATGCCAGATTCTTATGGTCAGTGAGAATTGAGACCACAAACTTAGCCCCCTCAAGCCAGTGTCTCCACTCCTCGAGTGCATCCTTAATAGCCAACAATTCCCGGTTACCCACGTCATAATTCATCTCGGCAGGCGAAAATTTACGGGAAAAGTAAGCACAGGGATGAAGGCGATTATCAGACACTCCCATCTGAGAAAGCACTGCCCCAATACCCATCTCAGAGGCATCCACCTCCACCACAAAAGGACGCTCTGGATCTGGGTGTCCTGATACCGTCTCTGGGGGAAGCCCAGCATCTCCGGAGATGCTGGGCACGCCCCCAGAGTGACGATACCAGTATCCCCGCGAAGCCACGCCCCCTAGCTGTAAGGCCACGCCCCCTTTTTGCAAGTACATCAGGGGTGCGCACCGGGTGTCACCACACCTGGTGACGCCTCTGCGCAGCACCTTGGCCGAAACAAATGCCCTTTTGAGACGGGCAAAAGCCGCTTTAGCCTCACAAGACCAGTGAGCAACATCCGCCCCTTTCTTAGTGAGTGCCACCAAGGGCGCCACTATAGACGAAAATCCAGCAATAAATCGTCTATAAAAATTTGCAAAGCCCAGGAAACGCTGAAGCGCCTTCAAACTAGTGGGTTGCACCCAATCCAGGACTGCCTGTACCTTGGAACCCTCCATTTGGAAACCTTCTGGGGAGATAATATATCCTAGAAATGCGATTTGCTGAACTTCAAATTCGCACTTCTCCAGCTTCGCCCCAAGCCGGTGGTCTCTGAGTTTCTGGAGGACTAAGCGTACATGCTTCCGATGTTCCTCCAGGGAATGGGAGAAGATTAGGATGTCATCTAAGTATACAACTAAGAATCTATCCAAATATTCCCTGAGCACATCATTCATGAAATCCTGGAAGACTGCCGGGGCATTACAGAGCCCAAAAGGCATCACCAAATATTCATAATGCCCTGAGTGGGTATTAAAGGCAGTCTTCCATTCATCCCCCTCTCTTATTCGGATTAGATTGTACGCACCGCGTAGGTCAATCTTAGAAAAAATGGTGGCAGTACGAAGCTGGTCAAACAAGACCGAAATGAGAGGCAGTGGGTATGAGTTTTTAATCGTGATACGGTTCAATTCCCTGAAGTCGATGCAGGGTCGCAACGAACCGTCCTTTTTACCCACGAAGAAGAACCCCGACCCAACTGGAGACTGTGAAGGTCTGATAAATCCCTTAGCCAAGTTCTCCTGAATGTACTCTGCCATAGCCTGAGTCTCAGGACGTGACAGGGAGTACAACCTGCTCTTGGGAAGCTTAGCATTTGGCAACAAATCAATGGCACAGTCATAGGGGCGATGGGGAGGTAGTACCTCTGCAACTTTTTTGGAGAACACGTCCGCAAAATCTGCATAACACCCTGGCAATCCTGGCAAACTTAGCTGCGAGAGCCTGACTGGAAGGCTCAAGCAACTCCTGAAACAATCAGTACCCCAACTAAGAATCTCCCCAGAGACCCAGTCAAATTGAGGATTGTGGGCCCTTAACCAGGGTAACCCCAACACCAATGGGGCAAAAGTACAGACAGTCACATAAAAGGACAATTTTTCAGAGTGTGTGGCTCCAATAAACAAAGAAATCTGGCTAGTGCAAGAGGTAATTTTACCTTGGGATAATGGTTCCCCGTTTAACCCACAAATCTCAATTTCCGATGCCAAGGGTACTAAGGGAACAGAGTGTTTCAGGGCGAATTGGCGGTCCATAAAAACCCCGTCGGCCCCACTGTCCACAAAGGCCTCAGTCTTGACAGTTTGACCGAGGATCTTCAAGGTCACCGGAATGATAAAAGTCTTCTTGGGAAATTCTGACTTCTGGCCTGACAGGATATTTCCCATCACCCTCAGGCCCTGAAGTTTTCCGGCTTTTCTGGGCATGATACTACCACATGACCTTTATTCCCACAGTACAAACACAACCCCTGCTGTCTCCTCCGCGTCTTCTCACGCGAGGAGAGGCGGGTAGCCCCAATCTGCATAGGCTCCTCGGAAAATTCCTCAGAGTCTGAGGTTCCCTTGGGAAGGAAGGAAATCTCAGTCTCCCTTTCAAGCCTACGCTCTCTCAGCCGTCTATCCACCCGGATGGATAACTGCATGAGCTGATCCAAGCTATCAGGCAAGGGATATTGTACCAGTTGGTCCTTTATCTGGTTAGAAAGACCTCTTCGGTACTGGTGTCTCAGGGCTGGGTCATTCCACTGGGTATCATGGGCCAACCTCCGAAACTCCATACAGTAAACCTCAACTGGCCTTCGCCCTTGCTTAAGGATCGAAATCTGAGCCTCGGCTGAGGCCGTCTTGTCAGGGTCATCATACAACATGCCCAGTGCCGTAAAAAAAGCATCAACACTTTTAAGCGACGGACAGTCAGGCTGCAACCCATATGCCCAGACCTGTGGGTCTCCTTGTAGCAAGGAAATCACTATGCCCACCCGCTGAATCTCCGACCCAGAAGACTGAGGCCTAAGCCGGAAGTATAGCTTGCAGCTCTCCTTGAAACAAAAGAACTGCGAGCGATCTCCAGAAAAACGATCCGGGAGATTTACTTTCGGCTCCTTAACCCCTGCAGGTGCTGCTGCTGCGGGAGCTCCGCCAGCAGCCTGGGAGGTGTGCATTTTAATGGACAGATCATTAAATTGTCGAGTCAGGACCTGCACCTGATCGACCACCTGTTGCAATGTATTTTGAGGGGTATGCTCCATATTCCCACAAAATTTCAACAGGAGTATTAGGCTGCTGAATATGTTATGTACACCAGTGCCTGCAGGAAAGTACTGGTGTCAGAACTGTTATGTACACCAGTGCCTGCAGGAAAGTACTGGTGTCAGAACTGTTATGCACAACAAATGGACTCACAGACAGACTGGGGAATATGACATAACGTACACAGAAGGTGATAGGGTAACAAAATACACACAAAGTGAACAGAGAAGCCCAGAGGCTAAGGAACTGGGTATCTCCCTTGTATTAGAAATGCTCAGATGGGAAAAGCAAGATGTTGTGTTTTAATACATAGAGAACCCGAAATGCTGTTGCTAAGGGCAACAGCAAAACCCTAAAGGGTTACCAACGGGTGTGGCAGTAAACTCCTTGGTCAGAGATGGAATGATAGACACAAGGAGAGTCTCCACAATCCTAATTCTCACTTGCAGTGCACAGGTTCAGTTTACTGCCACTAAACTGACCCCTGACACCTAGCACAGTGAGACAGGATTAGACAGGCAAGTCTTAGAATACAGCCGCAAACTTGCTAAGTTCACAGAGTAGTAACAGAACCCCAGCAAGCTAAACGACTGACTCCAGTCTTACTGCTAGGTCTGGATTGGCAGAGTGTAATACCAAATCCCCAGGCCTATTTGCAGTAAGCAACAAACAAATACAAAGCTACACAGTACTGGCTAACTTTCAGGAACTGACTAACCAACAAAGATTCAGCAGCATCTGCTTAACCTGGAAAGAGGCCTTATAAAGCAGGTGCTGTCCACGCCCCACTCAGACCTCACAGACTGTGAGTACAAAAACCAGCACCGGATCCCCTGCCGTGCACAGAGCCTATAACCACTGCACAGCAAAAGACCCGAACCGGAGTATCAGCTGCGCTCTGGTTACTCCGCTAGTACTTGTCTCCTGGTTGCCATGACGACGTGGCAGCACAAGGGCAGGAGACCCTAACATATGTAGAGGTGTAAATGATGTGGGCAGGCACAGTATGTAGAGGTGTAAATGATGTGGGACAGGTACGGTATGTGAAGGTGTAAATGATGTGGGGCAGGTACAGTGTGTAGAGGTGTAAATGATGTGGGCAGGCACAGTATGTAGAGGTGTAAATGATGTGGGACAGGTACGGTATGTGAAGGTGTAAATGATGTGGGGCAGGTACAGTATGTAGAGGTGTAAATAATGTGGGGCAGGTACAGTGTGTAGAGGTGTAAATTATGTGGGACAGGTATGTGGATGTGTTGTATTGATGGGAGGGGGGTTTTGAGTTTGCAGTTAGGTTTTGTTTTAACATTTTTCAAACTTGTATAATTACACTGTAGAATCACTTTACAGACATTTTTCTGCACCACAAAATACTGTAAAGATTTTAATTTGCTGAAAATTAGTTGCTGCCGCTCATTTCTCACCATTAAAAAAAAAAAAGGTTAATCTCAACCATTTGACGCTTTGCAATACTTTGCTTATGGCCGCTAGTAGCCTTCTGTAGTCCTGATATCTCATTTGACAATCGTATGTCTCGCAGTTCAATGGTGCAGGGTTTACTTTTACAAACTGCACCTAACTAGATTGACCTAATGGTGACAACTAAAATATCCTATTTATGAAACACTTTTGAGGTAAGAAATCTGTCATAAAGTTGAAATCCGCGAACACGACCCCTTCCACCCAGTACACAAACTTTTTCCATCAATACTCCCCCACCCTTAACTTATTACAGCACTAATTAATCATGTTTTGCAGACATCCGTCACTTGAATTAATAACTGCAATGGTATACAGGGAGTTCAGCAGCAGAATATTATGTAAGGTACACAGTGGTGGGTCTGAAAGGCAGGATCAACAGGTCGGGCATCACGGGGCCCCCACACACTGCTCTTTAAATGGGAGCCAGCTCAGCTGTTTATTAATAGCGGCTTCCGGGGAGCTCCTCCATGTATAGTGAGTCTTGCGGTATAGTGCAGTGATTTCCCACGAGATACTGAGGCTGAGACGGCCACGTCTGCAGCTGTGGGTTGTCCAGGCTCCGTGAGGAGGTGCGTCTGTCTCGCTGTCCTGGGGGTACACTCAGGGGTATAGTAGAGGGGGCCCTCACAACTTCATTGCCCCTGGGCCTCCACCACCATTAATCCGGCTCTGCTGAAAGGAAATTCTGGTCGATGCACTCCTGTAGTTATCCCAGTGCCCTCTTCCTAGTACTGCCACTTTCTGCAATATACTGTAATAGTGAAATGAGTGGACAGGTCAATGCCTCCCATATGATTAGCACAGTTATCGCCCAGATTTCTCTGTGCTGCTGGAGGATCCCGCTCCTTCCAATTAGTGATGTGCACCGGAAATTTTTCGGGTGTTGTGTCTTGGTTTTGGATTCGGTTCCGCGGCCGTGTTTTGAATTCGTACGCGTTTTGGCAAAACCTCCATGAATTTTTTTTGTCGGATTAGGGTGTGTTTTGGAGTCGGGTGTTTTTTTACAAAAACCCCTCAAAAACAGCTTAAATCATCCCATAGTATTATTAACCTCAATAACCATAATTTCCACTCATTTCCAGTCTATTCTGAACACCTCACACCTCACAATATTATTTTAGTCCTAAAATTTGCACCGAGGTCGCTGGATGGCTAAGCTAAGCGACCCAAGTGGCCGACACAAACACCTGGCCCATCTAGGAGTGGCACTGCAGTGTCAGACAGGATGGCAGATTTAAAAAATAGTCCCCAAACAGCACATGATGCAAAGAAAAAAAGAGGTGCAATGAGGTAGCTGTGTGACTAAGCTAAGCGACCCAAGTGGCCGACACAAACACCTGGCCCATCTAGGAGTGGCAATGCAGTTTTCTAGCGAGAGGATGAGTGCTTCCATCCTCATGTGAATCTGAACCACTAGCCATGAACATAGGCCAGGGCCTCAGCCGTTCCTTGCCACTCCGTGTTGTAAATGGCATATTGGCAAGTTTACGCTTCTCATCGGACGCTTTTAATTTTGATTTTTGGGTCATTTTAATGAACTTTTGTAGTATACTTGACGACACAGAGGTAGAGCAGTGGACTACTGTACCGTACTGCTATATATATATACTGGTGGTCAGCAAAATTCTGCACTGTCCTCCTACTATATACTGCGTACAACTAAAATGCAGCACAGGTATGGATGCATAGTATACTTGACGACACAGAGGTAGAGCAGTGGACTACTGTACCATACTGCTATATATATACTGGTGGTCAGCAAAATTCTGCACTGTCCTCCTACTATATACTGCGGACAACTAAAATGCAGCACAGGTATGGATGCATAGTATACTTGACGACACAGAGGTAGAGCAGTGGAGTACTGTACGTACTGCTATATATGTACTGGTGGTCAGCAAAATTCTGCACTGTCCTCCTACTATGTACTGCGCACAACTAAAATGCAGCACAGGTATTGAGGTATTGATGGATAGTATACTTGACGACACAGAGGTAGGTAGAGCAGTGGACTACTGTACCGTACTGCTATATATATAGTGGTGGTCAGCAAAATTCTGCACTTTCCTCCTACTATATATACTGCGCACAACTAAAATGCAGCACAGGTATGGATGGATAGTATACTTGACGACAGAAGTAGGTAGAGTAGTGGACTACTGTACGGTACTATATATATACTGGTGCTCAGCAAAATTCTGCACTGTCCTCCTACTATATACTGCGCACAACTAAAATGCAGCACAGGTATGGATACATATTATACTTGACGACACAGAGGTAGAGCAGTGGACTACTGTACCGTACTGCTATATATATACTGGTGGTCAGCAAAATTCTGCACTGTCCTACTATATACTGCGCACAACTAAAATGCTGCACAGGTATGGATGCATAGTATACTTGACAACACAGAGGTAGAGCAGTGGACTACTGTACCGTACTGCTATATATATACTGGTGGTCAGCAAAATTCTGCACTGTCCTCCTACTATATACTGCGCACAACTAAAATGCAGCACAGGTATGGATGGATAGTATACTTGACGACACAGAGGTAGGTAGAGCAGTGGACTACTGTACCGTACTGCTATATATATACTGGTGGTCAGAAAAATTCTGCACTGTCCTCCTACTATATATACTGCGCACAACTAAAATGCAGCACAGGTATGGATGGATAGTATACTTGATGACACAGAGGTAGGTAGAGCAGTGGACTACTGTACGGTACTGCTATATATATACTGGTGGTCAGCAAAATTCTGCACTGTCCTCCTACTATATACTACAATGCAGCACATATATGGAGCGTTTTTCAGGCAGAGAACGTAGATATTTTCAGCACACTGAGCACAGATATTTGCAAGCACACTGAGCACAGATATTTGCAGCACACTGAACACAGAAACTGAGAGAACGCTGCACGTCCTCTTTCTATCATCTCCAATGCACGAGTGAAAATGGCGGCGACGTGCTGCTCCTTATATAGAATACGAATCTCGCGAGAATCCGACAGCGGGATGATGACGTTCGGGCGCGCTCGGGTTAACCGAGCAAGGCAGGGAAAGATCCGAGTCTGCCTCGGAACCGTGTAAAATGGGTGAAGTTCGGGGGGGGTTCGGATCTCGAGGAACCGAACCCGCTCATCACTACTTCCAATATCTACATATCAGGGTTTTATCTATTAAAAGGTGTAAAGCCCTATTGCCATTGACAATTGGTGTTTTGTTTTCACATACTGTGCAAGCAGGTGTGGGGATTACTTTCTATAGTGTAAACGATTATTATACATAACCGATAATATAGATATCAATAGTGGAAATAAATACATAGACACAGGTTATCAGACAGTATTATATGACAGCCAGGCGTTAAAGTGAGGGGGAACGAGCAGGAACTGAGTTCCACCACCTGTAATTGTAGGTGGAACTACTGTAGTTCCAACTCCTCCATGGCCTCGCACAGTAATTCCATAAAGTGTATAAGCGGTACCACTGTGCAGCATAATGTGAATAAAGGCCACTACTGAGTGACATAATGTAAATAAGGGGCACTGCAGTGTGGTGCAACATGAATAAAGGGCACTACATGCGGTGTAATGGGAAGAAGACTGTGCAACTGTGTGGCGTAATTGAATTGGGGCTACTATTGTGTGACCACACCCAGGGCTGCCACCAGAAATTGTGGGGCCCGGGACTGAAAAAATAGGCAGGCTCCCCCCCCCCCCCCCCCAACACACATGTAATACACTTTGCGCCAGGCAGAGCACGTTGTACACTTTGCGCCAGGCAGAGCACGTTAGACACTTTGCGCCAGGCAGAGCACGTTAGACACTTTGCGCCAGGCAGAGCACGTTATACACTTTGCGCCAGGCAGAGCACGTTCGACACTTTGCGCCAGGCAGAGCACGTTATACACTTTGCGCCAGGCAGAGCACGTTATACACTTTGCGCCAGGTAGAGTACTGAGACAATTGCGCCAGGTATTGCACTGAGACACGGGAACACTACATGATATGCCCCCCAGCCGTGCCAGCTACACATGATATGCCCCCCATCAGTGCCAGATGCACATGACATGCCCCCCAGCAGTGCTAGATGCACATGACATGCCCCCCACAGTGCCAGATAGATAAATGCCCCCACAGTGCCAGATAGATAAATGCCCCCCACAGTGCCAGATATATAAATGCCCCCCACAGTGCCAGATAGATAAATGCCCCCACAGTGCCAGATACATTAATGCCCCCACAGTGCCAGATATGCCCCCACAGTGCCAGATACATTAATGCCCCCCACAGTGCCAGATACATTAATACCCCCACAGTTCCAGATATGCCCCCACAGTGCCAGATACATTAATGCCCCCCACAGTGCCAGATAGATAAATGCCCCCCACAGTGCCAGATAAATGCTACCCACAGTGCCAGATACATTAATGCTCCCCACAGTGCCAGATATGCCCCCACAGTGCCAGATACATTATTGCCCCCACAGTGCCAGATATGCCCCCACGTGCCAGATACATTAATGCCCCCCACAGTGCCAGATATATTAATGCCCCCCACAGTGCCACATATGCCCCCAGAATACCTGCTGTGCCGCTATGAGGGAGGGGGAGTGCTGCTGTGCGAGCCGGTGCCTGAAACTGAAAGTGATCTGTGCGCGCTGTGCGGCGCCGGTGTCTGACATCAGACACCGGCGCTGCATAGCGCGCACAGATCACTTTACAGGCGGCACGGGATGGACAGCTGCTACAGGACAGGGCCGGCTCCAGGCTCCGACATGGCGGCGCTCGAGTCGAACATGCCTGGAGCCGGCCCTGGCGGCAGGGGTAGCGGGTGGGCGGCGGAGGGGAATTACTTTCTGTAGCAGCCGCTGACCGTGTTGGGAATAGCCACGGCTGTCTGGTTGAGCAGCCCGGGCCCTCCACTCTGTCAGAGTGGCCGGGCCCGGGACAACAGTACACAGGGCACCCCCTTGATGCCGGCCCTGACCACACCCCTTCCTTGTGAGACCATTGTCTCTTTGCATGGGGACGCCGAACACCCTAGCACTGGCCTTGGCTCCGCCTTATGGTCCTCTCCTGGACCTCTTTTATCCCTGATGACAGCACATATGTTGTAAAAGAATTACAATTTTGTTTAGAAACTCTGGATACTAAAAACTTTAAATTTTAATGTCACCCTGAAATCTAATTAATTAATTAATTAATGTATTTATTTATATATTTTAGGAAACATCCAACTTAAGGTTGTCCTGGCAGATGTTTTGTTGTTGTACTTTCCTCATTACCTTGTACAGCTTTGCCATAACACATCTCCGCATCATAACACTAGAGGGCAGCAAATATTTAAATGCAACTTGTTTTTATTATTACATAAACTGAAATATCGCCCACGGTTGCTTCCTTTTTCAGCAACGTTTTAAAACATCATATTTGACATGAGTGTAATTTCCATGAATAGCACTCCAGTCACAACAAGGCATTAAAGTGAACAGATGGAGCTGCTTCTATTGCAGCACAAGCCTGTTACAGGCTGTGTTTGAAAAATGACAGAAGCTGATTGGTTGGTACTTGGAGTCTATGGGCCTGAATCAGACCCTGACGAATATGTGCTAAAATCGTTATGAAGCTATTTCTGCGCATGTGTGCACGCCGGTACGCTCATGTGCAAGGTCCTAAACTGCGTTCTCTTCAGAACTCAGTTTAAGAACTGTAGGGGGCGATAATGGGGAGTTGACGCGGTGTTTTGTGGGCATCTAATACTTAGTCCCACCTATCGCAGTGAATGGGACGCAAGTGCATGTGAGACACGCACATGCCCCATTCACTACAATGGGAGCGTCTGTGAACTCCCATAGCGTAGATAGGTGCCGGATCGCCTAGCCATGCCGGGAGTGCACGTTTGTGATGGAGCCGCATTAGATGAGTGCGACTCCATCTGTAGATATGCGTTTTCTCACACAGCTACGATCAAGTCTGAATTAGGTCCCATGTACGCTAAGCTTTGGAGAGAGATAAAGTATCAGCAATTCAGCTCCTGTCATGTTACAGGTAGAGATGAGCGGGTTCAGTTCCCTGAGAACCGAACCCTACCGGACTTCACTACCCGAGCCCGGCTCGGGTTTTCCCGCTTGACTCGGAAACCAGAACAAGGCAACATTTCATCATCCCGCTGTCAGATTCTCGCGGGTTTTGGATTAAATATAGGGAGCCGCGTGTCGCCGCCGTTTTCACTCCGGCATTGGAGAGTGTAGTGAGAGGACGTGTCTCCGTCCTCAGTGCCTGTGTGGGATGGAAAGTTTGGTGGCGATTCCAGTGCTGTCTTGTGCTGCTCAGTCCAGTGTAGTGTCTTATGCTGCATCAGTCCAGTCACAGTGGTGGTGTCCTCTGCTGCCATATGTCCAGTGTAGCTGTATAAGTCCATTGCAGTGGTGCTGTGTTGTCCTGCATCAGTCCAGTGGTAGTGTCTTGTGCTGCATCAGTCCAGTCACAATGGTGGTGTCCTCTGCTGCCATATGTCCAGTGCTGCTGTATAAGTCCAGTCCAGTGGTGCTGTGTTGTCCTGCATCAGTCCAGTGGTGGTGTCCCTATGCTGCTGTATAAGTCCAGTGATACTGCCGTATAAATCCAGTGGTACTGGCGTATATGTCCAGTGGTACTGCCATATAAATCCAGTGATACTGCCGTTTATGTCCAGTGGAACTGCCATATAATTCCAGTGATACTGCCGTATATGTCCAGTGGAACTGCCGTATAAATCCAGTGCAGTGATACTGCCGTATATGTTCAGTGGTACTGCCGTATAAATCCAGTGGTACTGGCGTATAAATCCAGTCCAGTGATACTTAGAGATGAGCGCCTGAAATTTTTCGGGTTTTGTGTTTTGGTTTTGGGTTCGGTTCCGCGGCCGTGTTTTGGGTTCGAACGCGTTTTGGCAAAACCTCACCGAATTTTTTTTGTCGGATTCGGGTGTGTTTTGGATTCGGGTGTTTTTTTCCAAAAACACTAAAAAACAGCTTAAATCATAGAATTTGGGGGTCATTTTGATCCCAAAGTATTATTAACCTCAAAAACCATAATTTACACTCATTTTCAGTCTATTCTGAATACCTCACACCTCACAATATTATTTTTAGTCCTAAAATTTGCACCGAGGTCGCTGTGTGAGTAAGATAAGCGACCCTAGTGGCCGACACAAACACCGGGCCCATCTAGGAGTGGCACTGCAGTGTCACGCAGGATGTCCCTTCCAAAAAACCCTCCCCAAACAGCACATGACGCAAAGAAAAAAAGAGGCGCAATGAGGTAGCTGTGTGAGTAAGATTAGCGACCCTAGTGGCCGACACAAACACCGGGCCCATCTAGGAGTGGCACTGCAGTGTCACGCAGGATGGCCCTTCCAAAAAACCCTCCCCAAACAGCACATGACGCAAAGAAAAAAAGAGGCGCAATGAGGTAGCTGACTGTGTGAGTAAGATTAGCGACCCTAGTGGCCGACACAAACACCGGGCCCATCTAGGAGTGGCACTGCAGTGTCACGCAGGATGTCCCTTCCAAAAAACCCTCCCCAATCAGCACATGATGCAAAGAAAAAGAAAAGAAAAAAGAGGTGCAAGATGGAATTATCCTTGGGCCCTCCCACCCACCCTTATGTTGTATAAACAAAACAGGACATGCACACTTTAACCAACCCATCATTTCAGTGACAGGGTCTGCCACACGACTGTGACTGATATGACGGGTTGGTTTGGACCCCCCCCAAAAAAGAAGCAATTAATCTCTCCTTGCACAAACTGGCTCTACAGAGGCAAGATGTCCACCTCATCTTCACCCTCCGATATATCACCGTGTACATCCCCCTCCTCACAGATTATCAATTCGTCCCCACTGGAATCCACCATCTCAGCTCCCTGTGTACTTTGTGGAGGCAATTGCTGCTGGTCAATGTCTCCGCGGAGGAATTGATTATAATTCATTTTAATGAACATCATCTTCTCCACATTTTCTGGATGTAACCTCGTACGCCGATTGCTGACAAGGTGAGCGGCGGCACTAAACACTCTTTCGGAGTACACACTTGTGGGAGGGCAACTTAGGTAGAATAAAGCCAGTTTGTGCAAGGGCCTCCAAATTGCCTCTTTTTCCTGCCAGTATAAGTACGGACTGTGTGACGTGCCTACTTGGATGCGGTCACTCATATAATCCTCCACCATTCTATCAATGTTGAGAGAATCATATGCAGTGACAGTAGACGACATGTCCGTAATCGTTGTCAGGTCCTTCAGTCCGGACCAGATGTCAGCATCAGCAGTCGCTCCAGACTGCCCTGCATCACCGCCAGCGGGTGGGCTCGGAATTCTGAGCCTTTTCCTCGCACCCCCAGTTGCGGGAGAATGTGAAGGAGGAGATGTTGACAGGTCGCGTTCCGCTTGACTTGACAATTTTGTCACCAGCAGGTCTTTCAACCCCAGCAGACCTGTGTCTGCCGGAAAGAGAGATCCAAGGTAGGCTTTAAATCTAGGATCGAGCACGGTGGCCAAAATGTAGTGCTCTGATTTCAACAGATTGACCACCCGTGAATCCTTGTTAAGCGAATTAAGGGCTGCATCCACAAGTCCCACATGCCTAGCGGAATCGCTCCGTGTTAGCTCCTCCTTCAATGCCTCCAGCTTCTTCTGCAAAAGCCTGATGAGGGGAATGACCTGACTCAGGCTGGCAGTGTCTGAACTGACTTCACGTGTGGCAAGTTCAAAGGGCATCAGAACCTTGCACAACGTTGAAATCATTCTCCACTGCACTTGAGACAGGTGCATTCCACCTACTATATCGTGCTCAATTGTATAGGCTTGAATGGCCTTTTGCTGCTCCTCCAACCTCTGAAGCATATAGAGGGTTGAATTCCACCTCGTTACCACTTCTTGCTTCAGATGATGGCAGGGCAGGTTCAGTAGTTTTTGGTGGTGCTCCAGTTTTCTGTACGTGGTGCCTGTACGCCGAAAGTGTCCCGCAATTCTTCTGGCCACCGACAGCATCTCTTGCACGCCCCTGTCGTTTTTTAAAAAATTCTGCACCACCAAATTCAAGGTATGTGCAAAACATGGGACGTGCTGGAATTGGCCCAGATTTAATGCACACACAATATTGCTGGCGTTGTCCGATGCCACAAATCCACAGGAGAGTCCAATTGGGGTAAGCCATTCCGCGATGATCTTCCTCAGTTGCCGTAAGAGGTTTTCAGCTGTGTGCGTATTCTGGAAAGCGGTGATACAAAGCGTAGCCTGCCTAGGAAAGAGTTGGCGTTTGCGAGATGCTGCTACTGGTGCCGCCGCTGCTGTTCTTGCGGCGGGAGTCCATACATCTACCCAGTGGGCTGTCACAGTCATATAGTCCTGACCCTGCCCTGCTCCACTTGTCCACATGTCCGTGGTTAAGTGGACATTGGGTACAGCTGCATTTTTTAGGACACTGGTGACTCTTTTTCTGAGGTCTGTGTACATTTTCGGTATCGCCTGCCTAGAGAAATGGAACCTAGATGGTATTTGGTACCGGGGACACAGTACCTCCAACAAGTCTCTAGTTGGCTCTGCAGTAATGATGGATACCGGAACCACGTTTCTCACCACCCAGGATGCCAAGGCCTCAGTTATCCGCTTTGCAGTAGGATGACTGCTGTGATATTTCATCTTCCTCGCAAAGGACTGTTGAACAGTCAATTGCTTACTGGAAGTAGTACAAGTGGGCTTACGACTTCCCCTCTGGGATGACCATCGACTCCCAGCGGCAACAACAGCAGCGCCAGCAGCAGTAGGCGTTACACGCAAGGATGCATCGGAGGAATCCCAGGCAGGAGAGGACTCGTCAGACTTGCCAGTGACATGGCCTGCAGGACTATTGGCATTCCTGGGGAAGGAGGAAATTGACACTGAGGGAGTTGGTGGGGTGGTTTGCGTGAGCTTGGTTACAAGAGGAAGGGATTTACTGGTCAGTGGACTGCTTCCGCTGTCACCCAAAGTTTTTGAACTTGTCACTGACTTATTATGAATGCGCTGCAGGTGACGTATAAGGGAGGATGTTCCGAGGTGGTTAACGTCCTTACCCCTACTTATTACAGCTTGACAAAGGGAACACACGGCTTGACACCTGTTGTCCGCATTTCTGGTGAAATACCTCCACACCGAAGAGCTGATTTTTTTGGTATTTTCACCTGGCATGTCAACGGCCATATTCCTCCCACGGACAACAGGTGTCTCCCCGGGTGCCTGACTTAAACAAACCACCTCACCATCAGAATCCTCCTGGTCAATTTCCTCCCCAGCGCCAGCAACACCCATATCCTCCTAATCCTGGTGTACTTCAACACTGACATCTTCAATCTGACTATCAGGAACTGGACTGCGGGTGCTCCTTCCAGCACTTGCAGGGGGCATGCAAATAGTGGAAGGCGCATGCTCTTCACGTCCAGTGTTGGGAAGGTCAGGCATCGCAAACGACACAATTGGACTCTCCTTGTGGATTTGGGATTTCAAAGAACGCACAGTTCTTTGCGGTGCTTTTGCCAGCTTGAGTCTTTTCAGTTTTCTAGCGAGAGGCTGAGTGCTTCCATCCTCATGTGAAGCTGAACCACTAGCCATGAACATAGGCCAGGGCCTCAGCCGTTCCTTGCCACTCCGTGTGGTAAATGGCATATTGGCAAGTTTACGCTTCTCCTCCGACAATTTTATTTTAGGTTTTGGAGTCCTTTTTTTTCTGATATTTGGTGTTTTGGATTTGACATGCTCTGTACTATGACATTGGGCATCGGCCTTGGCAGACGACGTTGCTGGCATTTCATCGTCTCGGCCATGACTAGTGGCAGCAGCTTCAGCACGAGGTGGAAGTGGATCTTGATCTTTCCCTAATTTTGGAACCTCAACTTTTTTGTTCTCCATATTTTATAGGCAGAACTAAAAGGCACCTCAGGTAAACAATGGAGATGGATGGATTGGATACTAGTATACAATTATGGACGGACTGCCACGGTTAGGTGGTATAAAAAAACCACGGTTAGGTGGTATATAATACAATTATGGATGGACGGACTGCCTGCCGAGTGCCGACACAGAGGTAGCCACAGCCGTGAACTACCGCACTGTACACTGGTTGATAAAGAGATAGTAGTATACTCGTAACAACTAGTATGACGACGGTATAAAGAATGAAAAAAAAACCACGGTTAGGTGGTATATATTATAATACAATTATGGTTGGACGGACTGCCTGCCGACTGCCGACACAGAGGTAGCCACAGCCGTGAACTACCGCACTGTACACTGGTTGATAAAGAGATAGTAGTATACTCTAACAACTAGTATGACACTATGACGGTATAAAGAATGAAAAAAAAACCACGGTTAGGTGGTATATATTATAATACAATTATGGATGGACGGACTGCCTGCCGACTGCCGACACAGAGGTAGCCACAGCCGTGAACTACCGCACTGTACACTGGTTGATAAAGAGATAGTAGTATACTCGTAACAACTAGTATGACACTATGACGGTATAAAGAATGAAAAAAAAACCACGGTTAGGTGGTATATATTATAATAATACAATTATGGATGGACGGACTGCCTGCCGAGTTCCGACACAGAGGTAGCCACAGCCGTGAACTACCGCACTGTACACTGGTTGATAAAGAGATAGTAGTATACTCGTAACAACTAGTATGACACTATGACGGTATAAAGAATGAAAAAAAAACCACGGTTAGGTGGTATATATTATAATACAATTATGGATGGACGGACTGCCTGCCGACTGCCGACACAGAGGTAGCCACAGCCGTGAACTACCGCACTGTACACTGGTTGATAAAGAGATAGTAGTATACTCGTAACAACTAGTATGACTGACTATGACGGTATAAAGAATGGAAAAAAAACCACGGTTAGGTGGTATATATTATAATACAATTATGGATGGACGGACTGCCTGCCGACTGCCGACACAGAGGTAGCCACAGCCGTGAACTACCGCACTGTACACTGGTTGATAAAGAGATAGTAGTATACTCGTAACAACTAGTATGACACTATGACGGTATAAAGAATGAAAAAAAAACCACGGTTAGGTGGTATATATTATAATACAATTATGGATGGACGGACTGCCTGCCGACTGCCGACACAGAGGTAGCCACAGCCGTGAACTACCGCACTGTACACTGGTTGATAAAGAGATAGTAGTATACTCGTAACAACTAGTATGACTATGACGACGGTATAAAGAAAGAAAAGAAAATACCACGGTTAGGTGGTATATAATTATACAATTATGGATGGACGGACTGCCTGCCGAGTGCCGACTGCCGACACAGAGGTAGCCACAGCCGTGAACTACCGCACTGTACTGTGTCTGCTGCTAATATAGACTGGTTGATAAAGAGATAGTATACAACAATATACTACTATACTGGTGGTCAGGCACTGGTCACCACTAGTCACACTGGCAGTGGCACTCCTGCAGCAAAAGTGTGCACTGTTTAATTTTAAATTAATATATTATGTACTCCTGGCTCCTGCTATAACAACCTGCAGTGCTCCCCAGTCTCCCCCACAATTATTATAAGCTTTTATACATTGATGTGCAGCACACTGGGCTGAGCTGAGTGCACACAGACTGAGTCACACTGTGTGACTGCTGTGTATCGTTTTTTTCAGGCAGAGAACGGATATAGCAGAGAACGGATATATTAAATAAAAGTTAACTTAACAACAACTGCACTGGTCACTGTGGTAAACTCTGTCTGCACAATCTCTCTCTCTCTCTCTCTCTTCTAATCTATTCTAATGGAGAGGACGCCAGCCACGTCCTCTCCCTATCAATCTCAATGCACGTGTGAAAATGGCGGCGACGCGCGGCTCCTTATATAGAATCCGAGTCTCGCGAGAATCCGACAGCGTCATGATGACGTTCGGGCGCGCTCGGGTTAACCGAGCAAGGCGGGAAGATCCGAGTCGCTCGGACCCGTGAAAAAAAAAGTGAAGTTCGTGCGGGTTCGGATTCAAAGAAACCGAACCCGCTCATCTCTAGTGATACTGCCGTATATGTCCAGTGATACTGCCGTATAAGTCCAGTGATACTGCTGTATAAATCCAGAGGTACTGGCGTTTAAATCCAGTCCAGTGATGCTGCCGTATAAGTCCAGTGATACTGCCGTATATGTCCAGTGGTACTGCCGTATAAATCCAGTGATACTGCCGTATATGTCCAGTGATACTGCCGTATATGTCCAGTGGTACTGCCGTATATGTCCAGTGGTACTGCCGTATAAATCCAGTCCAGTGATAATGCTGTATATGTGCAGTGGTACTGCCATATAATTCCAGTGATACTGCCATATATGTCCAGTGATACTGCCGTATAAGTCCAGTGATACTGCTGTATATGTCCAATAGTACTGCCATGTAAGTCCAGTCCAGCGATACTGCCGTATAAATCCAGTCTAGTGATACTGCTGTATTTGTCCAGTGGTACTGCCATATAATTCCAGCGATACTGCCATATATGCCCAGTGGCACTGCCGTATAAATTAGAGATGAGCGGGTTCGGTTTCTCTGAATCCGAACCCGCCAGAACTTCATGTTTTTTTTCACGGGTCCGAGCGACTCGGATCTTCCCGCCTTGCTCGGTTAACCCGAGCGCGCCCGAACGTCATCATGACGCTGTCGGATTCTCGCGAGGCTCGGATTCTATCGCGAGACTCGGATTCTATATAAGGAGCCGCGCGTCGCCGCCATTTTCACACGTGCATTGAGATTGATAGGGAGAGGACGTGGCTGGCGTCCTCTCCGTTTAGACACTTGATTTACTAATTTTGGGGAGCATTAGGAGTACTCAGTAGTGTACAGTGCAGAGTTTTGCTGATAGTGACCAGTGACCACCACTTTTATTTATAATCCGTTCTCTGCCTGAAAAAAGCGATACACAGCACACAGTGACTCAGTCACATACCATATCTGTGTGCACTGCTCAGGCTCAGGCCAGTGTGCTGCATCATCTATATATATTATATATCTGTCTGACTGCTCAGCTCACACAGCTTATAATTGTGGGGGAGACTGGGGAGCACTACTGCAGTGCCAGTTATAGGTTATAGCAGGAGCCAGGAGTACATAATATTATATTAAAATTAAACAGTGCACACTTTTGCTGCAGGAGTGCCACTGCCAGTGTGACTAGTGACCAGTGACCTGACCACCAGTATATAATATTAGTAGTATACTATCTCTTTATCAACCAGTCTATATTAGCAGCAGACACAGTACAGTGCGGTAGTTCACGGCTGTGGCTACCTCTGTGTCGGCACTCGGCAGCCCGTCCATAATTGTATATACCAGTGACCTAACCGTGGTTTTTTTTTTCTTTCTTTATACATACATACTAGTTACGAGTATACTATCTCTTTATCAACCAGTCTATATATTAGCAGCAGACACAGTACAGTGCGGTAGTTCACGGCTGTGGCTACCTCTGTGTCGGCACTCGGCAGCCCGTCCATAATTGTATATACCACCTAACCGGGGTTTTTTTTTCTTTCTTTATACATACATACTAGTTACGAGTATACTATCTCTTTATCAACCAGTCTATATATTAGCAGCAGACACAGTACAGTGCGGTAGTTCACGGCTGTGGCTACCTCTGTGTCGGCACTCGGCAGCCCGTCCATAATTGTATATACCACCTAACCGTGGTTTTTTTTTCTTTCTTTATACATACATACTAGTTACGAGTATACTATCTCTTTATCAACCAGTCTATATATTAGCAGCAGACACAGTACAGTGCGGTAGTTCACGGCTGTGGCTACCTCTGTGTCGGCACTCGGCAGCCCGTCCATAATTGTATATACCACCTAACCGTGGTTTTTTTTTCTTTCTTTATACATACATACTAGTTACGAGTATACTATCTCTTTATCAACCAGTCTATATATTAGCAGCAGACACAGTACAGTGCGGTAGTTCACGGCTGTGGCTACCTCTGTGTCGGCACTCGGCAGCCCGTCCATAATTGTATATACCACCTAACCGTGGTTTTTTTTTCTTTCTTTATACATACATACTAGTTACGAGTATACTATCTCTTTATCAACCAGTCTATATATTAGCAGCAGACACAGTACAGTGCGGTAGTTCACGGCTGTGGCTACCTCTGTGTCGGCACTCGGCAGCCCGTCCATAATTGTATATACCACCTAACCGTGGTTTTTTTTTCTTTCTTTATACATACATACTAGTTACGAGTATACTATCTCTTTATCAACCAGTCTATATATTAGCAGCAGACACAGTACAGTGCGGTAGTTCACGGCTGTGGCTACCTCTGTGTCGGCACTCGGCAGCCCGTCCATAATTGTATATACCACCTAACCGTGGTTTTTTTTTCTTTCTTTATACATACATACTAGTTACGAGTATACTATCTCTTTATCAACCAGTCTATATATTAGCAGCAGACACAGTACAGTGCGGTAGTTCACGGCTGTGGCTACCTCTGTGTCGGCACTCGGCAGCCCGTCCATAATTGTATACTAGTATCCAATCCATCCATCTCCATTGTTTACCTGAGGTGCCTTTTAGTTGTGCCTATTAAAATATGGAGAACAAAAATGCCACTCCTAGATGGGCCCGGTGTTTGTGTCGGCCACTAGGGTCGCTAATCTTACTCACACAGCTACCTCATTGCGCCTCTTTTTTTCTTTGCGTCATGTGCTGTTTGGGGAGGGTTTTTTGGAAGGGACATCCTGCGTGACACTGCAGTGCCACTCCTAGATGGGCCCGGTGTTTGTGTCGGCCACTAGGGTCGCTTATCTTACTCACACAGCGACCTCGGTGCAAATTTTAGGACTAAAAATAATATTGTGAGGTGTGAGGTATTCAGAATAGACTGAAAATGAGTGTAAATTATGGTTTTTGAGGTTAATAATACTTTGGGATCAAAATGACCCCCAAATTCTATGATCTAAGCTGTTTTTTAGTGTTTTTGGAAAAAAACACCCGAATCCAAAACACACCCGAATCCGACAAAAAAAATTCGGTGAGGTTTTGCCAAAACGCGTTCGAACCCAAAACACGGCCGCGGAACCGAACCCAAAACCAAAACACAAAACCCGAAAAATTTCAGGCGCTCATCTCTAGTATAAATCCAGTCCAGTGATACTACTATATATGTCCAGTGGTACTGCCGTATAAGTCCAGTCCAGTGGTGCTGCCATATAAGTTCAGTGGTGCTGTCCTGTGCTGTATATTATTTACTCCAAATAAAGGGGTTATTAATATTTCTCTAACGTCCTAGTGGATGCTGGGAACTCCGTAAGGACCATGGGGAATAGCGGGCTCCGAAGGAGGCTGGGCACTCTAGAAAGATTTATGACTACCTGGTGTGCACTGGCTCCTCCCACTATGACCCTCCTCCAAGCCTCAGTTAGATCTTGTGCCCGGCCGAGGTTGGATGCACACTAGGGGCTCTCCTGAGCCCTTAGAAAGAAAGTATAGATTTAGGTTTTTTATTTTCAGTGAGACCTGCTGGCAACAGGCTCACTGCAGCGAGGGACTAAGGGGAGAAGAAGCGAACTCGCCTGCTTGCAGCCGGATTGGGCTTCTTAGGCTACTGGACACCATTAGCTCCAGAGGGATCGACCGCAGGCCCAGTCCTTGGTGTTCGGTCCCGGAGCCGCGCCGCCGTCCCCCTTACAGAGCCAGAAGCAAGAAGAGGTCCGGAAAAACGGCGGCAGAAGACATCAGTCTTCACCAAGGTAGCGCACAGCACTGCAGCTGTGCGCCATTGCTCCTCATGCACACTTCACACTCCGGTCACTGAGGGTGCAGGGCGCTGGGGGGGGCGCCCTGAGCAGCAATATAAACACCTTGGCTGGCAAAAATACATCACATATAACCCCCAGGGCTATATGGATGTATATTAACCCCTGCCAGATTCCATAAAAATGCGGGAGAAAAGGCCGCGAAAAAGGGGCGGAGCCTATCTCCTCAGCACACTGGCGCCATTTTTCCCTCACAGCTCCGTTGGAGGGAAGCTCCCTGGCTCTCCCCTGCAGTCTACACTACAGAACAGGGTTAAAACAGAGAGGGGGGGCACTAAATTTAGGCGCAGTATAAATTATATAAAAGCAGCTATAGGGGACATAACTCAGTTAGTCCCTGCATTATATAGCGCTCTGGTGTGTGCTGGCATACTCTCACTCTGTCCCCCCAAAGGGCTTTTGTGGGTCCTGTCCTCATTGGAGCATTCCTTGTGTGTGTGCGGTGTGTCGGTACGGCTGTGTCGACATGTTTGATGAGGAGACTTATGTGGAGGCGGAGCAGATGCCGATAAATGAGATGTCGCCCCTGTGGGCCGACACCAGAGTGGATGGATAGGTGGAAGGTATTAACCGACAGTGTCAACTCCTTACATAAAAGGCTGGATGACGTAACAGCTATGGGACAGCCGGCTTCTCAGCCCGCGCCTGCCCAGATGTCTCAAAGGCCATCAACGCTCCCTCAGATGGCAGACACAGATGTCGACACGGAGTCTGACTCCAGTGTCGACGAGGTTGAGACATATACACAATCCACTAGGAACATCCGTTACATGATCCCGGCAATATAAAATGTGTTACACATTTCTGACATTAAGGGTTTTATGTGTGGGGAGAAAAAGCAGGCAGTGTTTTGTTCCCCCATCAAATGAGTGAATGAAGTGTGAAAAAGCGTGGGTTTCCCCGATAAGAAACTGGTAATTTCTAACAAGTTACTGATGGCGTACCCTTTCCCGCCAGAGGATAAGTTACGCTGGGAGATATCCCCTAGGGTGGATAAGGCGCTCACACGTTTGTCAAGGTGGCACTGCCGTCTTAGGATACGGCCACTTTGAAGGTACCTGCTGATAAATAGCAGGAGGCTATCCTGAAGTCTGTAATTACACACTCAGGTACTAGACTGAGACCTGCAGACTGCTGCAGCGTGGTCTGTACCCTTTTCAAACAGGGATACTATTTTGCGAACATAAGACATCGTCTTATATATGAGGGATGCACAGAGGAATATTTTACCGGCTGGCATCCTGAATTATTGCAATGTCCATTCTGTCAGGAGGGTATTGGAGACCCGACACTGGACAGGTGATGCTGACTTTAAAAGGCACATAGAGCCTTATAAGGGTGAGGAATTGGTTGGGGTTGGTCTCTGGGACCTCGTATCCACAGCAACAGCTGGGATGAAAATATTTTACCTCAGGTTTCCTCACAGCCTAAGAAACGCACTGTATTATCAGGTACAGTCCTTTCGGCTTCAAAAAAGCAGGCGGGTCAAACGAGGGAAGAGGGAAAAAGCTGCACCAGCAGCCAGTTCCCAGAATCAAAATTCTTCCCCTGCTTCCTCTGAGTCCACCGCATGACGCGGGGGCTCCACAGGCGTAGCCAGGTACGGTGGGGGGCCGCCTCAAAAATTTCAGCGATCAGTGGGCTCGCTCACAGGTGGATCCCTGGATCCGTCAAGTAGTATCTCAGGGGTACAAGCTGGAAGTCGAGGCGTCTCCCCCCCGCCGTTTACTCAAATCTGCCTTGCCGACAACTCCCTCAGGCAGGGAGGCTGTGCTAGAGGCAATTCACAAGCTGTATTCCCAGCAGGTGATAGTCAAGGTGCCCCTACTTCAACAAGGACGGGGTTACTATTCCACACTGTTTGTGGTACCGAAACCAGCCGGTTCGGTGAGACCCATTTTAAAATGGAAATCCTTGAACACTTACATAACAAAGTTCAAGATGGAATCGCTCAGGGCGGTTATTGCAAGCCTGGACAAGGGGGATTACATGGTATCCCTGGACATCAAGGATGCTTACCTGCATGTCCCTATTTACCTTCCTCACCAGGAGTACCTCAGATTGTGGTACAGGATTGCCATTACCAATTCCAGACACTACCATTTGGACTGTCCACGGCACCGAGGGTGTTTACCAAGGTAATGGCAGAAATGATGATACTCCTTCAAAAAGGGAGTTTTTATTTATCCCATACTTGGACGATCTCCTTATAAAGGCAAGGTCCAGGGAGCAGTTACTGGTCGGAGTAGCACTATCTCAGGAGGTGCTACGACAGCATGGCTGGATTCTGAACATTCCAAAGTCACAGCTGGTTCCTTCCACTCGCTTACTGTTCCTGGGGATGATTTTGGACACAGAACAGAAAAAAGTGTTTCTCCCGCAGGAGAAAGCCAAGGAGCTGTCATCTCTAGTCAGAGACCTCCTAAAACCAAAAAGGGTATCGGTGCATCGTTGCACACGAGTCCTGGGAAAAATGGTGGCTTCATACGAAGCAATTCCATTCGGCAGGTTCCATGCGAGGACCTTCCAGTGAGACCTCTTAGATAAGTGGTCGGGATCGCATCTTCAAATGCATCAAATGATAACCCTGTCTCCAAGGACCAGGGTGTCTCTACTGTGGTGGATGCAGGGTGCTCATCTTCTAGAGGGCCGCAGTTTCGGCATACAGGACTGGGTCCTGGTGACCACGGATGCCAGCCTTCAAGGCTGGGGAGCAGTCACACAGGGAAGAAACTTCCAGGGCCTATGGTCAAGTCAGGAGGCTTCCCTACATATAAATTCTGGAACTGAGGGCCATTTACAATGCCCTAAGTCAGGCAAGACCCCTGCTTCAAAACCAGCCGGTACTGATACAGTCAGACAACATCACGGCAGTCGCCCATGTGACCCGACAGGGCGGCACAAGAAGCAGGATGGCAATGGCAGAAGCCACAAGGATTCTCCGATGGGCGGAAAATCACGTACTAGCACTGTCAGCAGTGTTCATTCCGGGAGTGGACAACTGGGAAGCAGACTTCCTCAGCAGACACGACCTACACCCGGGAGAGTGGGGACTTCATCCAGAAGTCTTCCTGCTGTTGGTAAACCGTTGGGAAAGACCACAGGTGGACATGATGGCGTCCCGCCTCAACAAAAAGCTAAAGAGATATTGCGCCAGCTGTGGACGCTCTAGTGACACCGTGGTTGTACCAGTCGGTTTATGTGTTCCCTACTCTGCCTCTCATACCAAAGGTACTGAGAATAATAAGATGGCGAGGAGTAAGAACGATACTCGTGGTTCCGGATTGGCCAAGAAGGGCTTGGTACCCGGAACTTCAGGAAATGATATCAGAGGACCCATGGCCTCTGCCGCTCAGACAGGACCTGCTTCAGCAGGGGCCCTGTCTGTTCCAAGACTTACCGCGGCTGCGTTTGACGGCATGGCGATTGAGCGCCGGATCCTGAAGGAAAAGGGTATTCCGGAAGAAGTCATTCCTGCGCTTATTAAAGCCAGGAAAGATGTTACGGCAAAGCATTATCACCGCATGTGGCGGAAATATGTTGCATGGTGCGAGGCCAAAAAGGCCCCAACAGAGGAATTTCCACTAGGTCGATTTCTACATTTCCTGCAAGCAGGAGTAAATATGGGCCTAAGTCTAGGCTCCATTAATGTACAGATCTCGGCTCTGTCGATTTTCTTTCAAAAAGAATTAGCTTCAGTACCTGAAGTTCAGACATTGTGAAAGGAGTGCTGCATATTCA
The DNA here is from genome assembly GCF_028390025.1 of Pseudophryne corroboree. NCBI lineage: Eukaryota > Metazoa > Chordata > Amphibia > Anura > Myobatrachidae > Pseudophryne > Pseudophryne corroboree. Next base: position 741,824,208 of record NC_086449.1, read on the forward strand.
GCCCCCGTTTGTGCCCCCTGTGGCACCTTGGGATCTCAACGTGGTGTTGAGTTTTCTTAAAATCACATTGGTTTGAGCCACTAAAAACCGTGGATCTAAAATATCTCACATGGAAAGTGGTCATGTTATTGGCCTTGGCTTCAGCCAGGCGAGTGTCAGAATTGGCGGCTTTATCATGTAAAAGCCCTTATCTGATTTTCCATATGGATAGGGCAGAATTGAGGACTCGTCCCCAATTTCTTCCTAAGGTGGTGTCAGCGTTTCACCTGAACCAGCCTATTGTGGTGCCGGCGGCTACTAGTGAATTGGAGGACTCCAAGTTGCTAGACGTTGTCAGGGCCCTGAAAATATATGTTTCCAGGACGGCTGGAGTCAGAAACTCTGACTCGCTGTTTATCCTGTATGCACCCAACAAGATGGGTGCTCCTGCTTCTAAGCAGTCTATTGCTCGCTGGATTTGTAGTACAATTCAGCTTGCACATTCTGTGGCAGGCATACCACAGCCAAAATCTGTAAATGCCCATTCCACAAGGAAGGTGGGCTCATCTTGGGCGGCTGCCCGAGGGGTCTCGGCTTTACAACTTTGCCGAGCAGCTACTTGGTCAGGGGCAAACACGTTTGCAAAATTCTACAAATTTGATACCCTGGCTGAGGAGGACCTGGAGTTCTCTCATTCGGTGCTACAGAGTCATCCGCACTCTCCCGCCCGTTTGGGAGCTTTGGTATAATCCCCATGGTCCTTACGGAGTTCCCAGCATCCACTAGGACGTTAGAGAAAATAAGAATTTACTCACCGGTAATTCTATTTCTCGTAGTCCGTAGTGGATGCTGGGCGCCCATCCCAAGTGCGGATTGTCTGCAATACTTGTAAATAGTTATTGTTAACTAAAGGGTTATTGTTGAGCCATCTGTTGAGAGGCTCAGTTGTTTTCATACTGTCAAACTGGATATAGTATCACGAGTTGTACGGTGTGATTGGTGTGGCTGGTAAGAGTCTTACCCGGGATTCTAAATCCTTCCTTATTATGTCTGCTCGTCCGGGCACAGTGTCCTAACTGAGGCTTGGAGGAGGGTCATAGTGGGAGGAGCCAGTGCACACCAGGTAGTCATAAATCTTTCTAGAGTGCCCAGCCTCCTTCGGAGCCCGCTATTCCCCATGGTCCTTACGGAGTTCCCAGCATCCACTACGGACTACGAGAAATAGAATTACCGGTGAGTAAATTCTTATTTTAATCAAAATAATTTTTACAGGGTTTGCCCTGTGTGGTGTAGAGGTATGCTCTCCTTTGCTGCATTTTGTTATATAACTCCAGAAAAATTATGGAGAAAAAAAATGTGGAGGAAAAAATAGGGAAAGATCAAGAACCACTTCGATCTACTGCTGCTGCTGTCGCTGCTGTTGTTGCTGTTGGGAGTCGATCCTCATCCCAGAGGGGAAGTCGGAAGACCACTTGTACTACTTCAACTAAGCAAATGACATGACTGTCTAACAGTCCTTTGCGAGGAAGATGAAATACAGTATGACAGCAGTCATCCTGTTGCAAAGCGGATAACTGAGGCCTTGCCAGCTATGTTGGTGTTAGACGTGCATCCAGTGTCTGCCATTAGTGCAGTGGGACTGCAATGCCAACCCTAGATGGGCCAGGTGTTTGTGCCGCACACTTGTGTTGCTTAGTTTAGTCATACAGCTACCTCATTGCACCTCTTTTACTTCTTTGCATGATGTGCTGTTTGGGGACTAGTTTTTTTTAAGTGCCATCCTGTCTGACACTGCAGTGCCACTCCTAGATTGGCCGATGGTGTTTGTGCTGCACACTTGTGTCACTTACAGTAGCTTAGTCATACAGCTACCTCATTGCGCCTCTTTTACTTCTTTGCATGATGTGCTGTTTGGGGACTATTTTTTTTTAAGTGCCATCCTGTCTGACACTGCAGTGCCACTCCTAGATGGGCCAGGTGTTTGTGCCGCACACTTGTGTTGCTTAGCTTAGTCATACAACCACCTTGGTGCAATCTTTTGGCCTAAAAACAATATTGTGAGGTGTGAGGTGTTCAGAATAGACTGGAAATGAGTGGAAATGAATGTTATTGAGCGTAATAATACAGTAGGATCAAAATTTCCCCCAAATTCTGTGATTTTAGCTGTTTTTATGTGGGGGGGGGGGGGGGGGGGGGTTAAAAAATCATCCAGATCCAAAACTAAAACCAAAATACGAAAGGGTGGTTTTGGCAAAACCAATCCAGATCCAAAGCACGAGCATGGAGCCAGAACCAAAACCAAAACACAAAAAGTGCCCGCTGCACATCTCTAGTTACAGGCTATTATGGCCCTCATTCCGAGTTGTTCGCTCGCAAGCTGCTTTACACACGCTAAGCCGCCGCCTACTGGGAGTGAATCTTAGTTTCTTAAAATTGCAAACGAAAGATTCGCAATATAGCGAAAAGACATCTCTGTGCAGTTTCTGAGTAGCTCGAGACTTACTCGGCATCTGCGATCAGTTCAGTGCTTGTCGTTCCTGGTTTGACGTCCTAAACACACCCAGCGTTCGCCCAGACACTCCTCCGTTTCTCCAGCCACTCCCGCGTTTTTCCCAGAAACGGTAGCGTTTTTTCGCACACACCCATAAAACGGCCAGTTTCTGCCCAGAAACACCCACTTCCTGTCAATCACATTACGATCACCAGAACGAAGAAAAAACCGTGAGTAAAATTCCTAACTGCATAGCAAATTTACTTGGCGCAGTCGCAGTGCGGACATTGCGCATGCGCACTAAGCGGAAAATCGCTGCGATGCGAAAAAATTTACTGAGCGAACAACTCGGAATGACCCCCTATGTTTGAAAAATGAATGTTAGGAGCTGGTTGGTTGATACTTTATCTCTCTCCAAGGCTTAGTATATAGACCCTTTTTTATTTCTGTGCACTTTATCTCTCTCCAAGATTTGATAAATCTCACCCTATGTAAGATAGATAAGCAAAATATGGACTTATTTATCAGTAGACCACTTTTTACAATTGCGATAATAAATGCCGTATTGCAGCAATTTAAAAAAACAAAAACTTTTTGTAAAACCATTATTGGTTATTTTTCCACTTCACCGGGACCGTCTCCGCAGACATGTGCGTGCATAAGCGGCTACAAAACAGATTAATGCCTGACCACAGGTGAAAATCGGATAGGCATTTAACTCCTCTTCAATTGCATTATTGATTTATTTTATGTCTTTGTAAATAGTTTTTCAATTTGTACAGTAACTTAGAAAACTATGTGGTATATTTCTATTTACATTTGCCAAGTGGTTTAGGAAGCTAAGTATTAAATGTATTCATATGATGATTGATATATAATATACTTGTGTCAGGCCCAGGAGTAGATTATAGGATATAATCGCAACGTCATTTCTCCCCTGTCACAATCCCTGTCTAAATAATAAATGATTACAGACAGTATAATGCAACGAACTAACCTTAAATAATGACAAAACATAGTTTTACCAAATTACTTTCCTGCGCTGTCGAGAGTCCATACAATTTTTCGCACTTTGATATTGACAATAGAAATTTTCAAAATGTACAGAACAAATTGATTATCTTATTTTAAGTCATATATAGATATTTTTTTCCTCTAGACTACGTTAAGAAAATGATGCAAGTCTGACAATTTTCAAGGAAGCACGGTATGGCCGTGACATGTTGTAACAAAGAGTATCATCTTCCCCACAGGCAGATTTGAGTGGTGTGAACACAATCATGGCTTTTCTGTGTGCTCGCATTCTTAGGAGAGGGTTAGAAAAGTTTATCTTTTCTGTTGCCGTCTTAAAGCTAGTTACCAGTTATGTTCTTAAAAATAAGTTTATAGGATTAGTTATTCTGTAACCACATAAAAAACACATTGGTTTATCGTATTTTCGTAGTGTAAGGATGCTTCTGATTTCGGTACAAATGTATTTGCCCTGTGTAAGTGTAAGTGGAAACTGAGTTGTTTTAAAAATGGAGGCCAAGAGCCGATCTGACAGCACAAAGTCCTTCTACAGACTGGACATGACCCAGCGCACACCTGGCGCAAAGCTGAGAAGGTATCATGGCTACCCATCCTTACCAGGAATAGCCTCCAGGTATACCTGTGATGCTACAGTACGAAGCAAACATCTGCTATTGTTCTCTCTTGTACAGGGTACAAAAATGTATCATTGTGTCTCTTTCCACTTTGCACCACTGCCAGAAAACCAAACTTTGACTTTAGCCCCACAGGAATTAGTTTTAGACAGATACAAAGTCTCTGATGAAGCACAACAGAAATTGGCGTGAGAAATATATATATATATATATATACATACATACATAAAGCACAGTCAGGTGGCACTCGCAGCGTCAGAAATAGACACACAGCAAGTCTGATATTCATCAACGTTTCAATGTCATAACGGCATTTTCATCAGGATGACAAAATGCCGTTATGACATTGAGACGTTGATGAATATCAGACTTGCTGTCTGTCTTTATTTCCGACGCCGCGAGTGCCGCCTGACTGTGCTTTATATATTATTGGACACAGCGCCGCTGTAACCACAAGGAGGGCATCAGCTGTACAATTTGTTTCTGCATACCTTAGGGGCTTGGGAGTGCTGTGGATTCTTTGCTTATATATATATATATATATATATATATATATATATATATATATTATATATATATATATATATATATATATATATATAGGCCAGTATTGTTAGTAGGTGTTGCACAAAGTGTGATCACTCCTGTAATTTACAGTGTTAGTGGTCATTAGTATTCTTATTACTGTGCTTTACAGGGCTATGAAAACAATTTGCTATGGTTACCGCCATTTCCTGTTTGGTGCTGGTACTCAGGGGCAGATGTATTAACCTGGAGAAGGCATAAGGAAGTGATAAACCAGTGATATGTGCAAGGTCATAAAGGCACCAGCCAATCACCCCCAATATGTAAATTAACAGTTAGGATCTGATTGGCTGCTGCCTCTATCACCTTGCACATATCACTGGTTTATCACTTCCTTATGCCTTCTCCAGGTTAATACATCTGCCCCTCAGTATGTTCTATAGATTTCTTTTCTCTAACGTCCTAGTGGATGCTGGGGACTCCGTCAGGACCATGGGGATTAGCGGCTCCGCAGGAGACAGGGCACAAAAATAAAGCTTTAGGATCAGGTGGTGTGCACTGGCTCCTCCCCCTATGACCCTCCTCCAAGCCTCAGTTAGGTTTTTGTGCCCGTCCGAGCAGGGTGCAATCTAGGTGGCTCTCCTAAAGAGCTGCTTAGAAAAAGTTTTTAGGTTTTTTATTTTCAGTGAGTCCTGCTGGCAACAGGCTCACTGCATCGAGGGACTTAGGGGAGAGAAGTGAACTCACCTGCGTGCAGGATGGATTGGCTTCTTAGGCTACTGGACACCATTAGCTCCAGAGGGAGTCGGAACACAGGTCTCACCCTGGGGTTCGTCCCGGAGCCGCGCCGCCGACCCCCCTTGCAGATGCCGAAGATGGAAGAGGTCCAGAAGCAGGCGGCAGAAGACTTTTCAGTCTTCCTGAGGTAGCGCACAGCACTGCAGCTGTGCGCCATTGTTGTCAGCACACTTCACACAGCGGTCACGGAGGGTGCAGGGCGCGGGGGGGGGCGCCCTGGGCAGCAATGTATAATACCTTTTTTTATGGCTAAAAATACATCACATATAGCCCTTGAGGCTATATGGATGTATTTAACCCCTGCCAGATCTCACAATCTCCGGAGAAGAGCCCGCCGAAATAGGGGGCGGGGCTTATTCTCCTCAGCACACAGCGCCATTTTCCTGCTCAGCTCCGCTGTGAGGAAGGCTCCCAGGACTCTCCCCTGCACTGCACTACAGAAACAGGGTAAAACAGAGAAGGGGGGCACTTTTTTTGGTGATATTACTATATTTAAGCTGCTATAAGGATACAACACTTATATAGGGTTGTTCCCATATATATTATAGCGCTTGGGTGTGTGCTGGCAAACTCTCCCTCTGTCTCCCCAAAGGGCTAGTGGGGTCCTGTCTTCAATAGAGCATTCCCTGTGTGTCTGCTGTGTGTCGGTACGTGTGTGTCGACATGTATGAGGACGATGTTGGTGTGGAGGCAGAGCAATTGCCGATAATGGTGATGTCACCCCCTAGGGAGTCGACACCGGAATGGATGGCTTTGTTTATGGAATTACGTGATAATGTCAGCACATTACAAAAATCAGTTGACGACATGAGACGGCCCTCAAACCAGTTAGTACCTGCCCAGGCGTCTCAGACACCGTCAGGGGCTGTAAAACGCCCTTTACCTCAGTCGGTCGATACAGACCCAGACACGGACACTGAATCTAGTGTCGACGGTGAAGAAACAAACGTATTTTCCAGTAGGGCCACACGTTATATGATCACGGCAATGAAGGAGGCTTTGCATATCTCTGATACTACAAGTACCACAAAAAGGGGTATTATGTGGGGGGTGAAAAAACTACCTGTAGTTTTTCCTGAATCAGAGGAATTGAATGATGTATGTGATGAAGCGTGGGTTAACCCAGATAGAAAGGGGCTAATTTCAAAAAAGTTATTGGCATTATACCCTTTCCTGCCAGAGGTTAGGGCGCGCTGGGAAACACCCCCTAAGGTGGATAAGGCGCTCACACGCTTATGAAAACAAGTGGCGTTACCGTCTCCTGATACGGCCGCCCTCAAGGATCCAGCTGATAGGAGGCTGGAAACTACCCTAAAAAGTATATACACACATACTGGTGTTATACTGCGACCAGCCATCGCCTCAGCCTGGATGTGCAGTGCTGGGGTGGTCTGGTCGGATTCCCTGACTGAAAATATTGATACCCTGGATAGGGACAGTATTTTACAGACTTTAGAGCAATTAAAGGATGCTTTTCTTTATATGCGAGATGCTCAGAGGGATATTTGCACTCTGGCATCGAGAGTAAGTGCGATGTCCATATCTGCCAGAAGAAGTTTATGGACACGACAGTGGTCAGGTGATGCGGATTCCAAACGGCATATGGAAGTATTGCCGTATAAAGGGGAGGAATTATTTGGCGTCGGTCTATCGGATCTGGTGGCCACGGCAACGGCCGGGAAATCCACCTTTTTACCTCAGACCCCCTCCCAACAGAAAAAGACACCGTCTTTTCAGCCGCAGTCCTTTCGGTCCTATAAGAACAAGCGGGCAAAAGGACAGTCATATCTGCCCCGAGGCAGAGGAAAGGGTAAGAGAGGGCAGCAAGCAGCTCCTTCCCAGGAACAGAAGCCCTCCGCGGGTTCTGCAAAGCCCTCAGCATGACGCTGGGGCTTTACAAGCGGACTCAGAAACGGTGGGGGGTCGACTCAAGAATTTCAGCGCGCAGTGGGCTTGCTCACAGGTGGACCCCTGGATCCTGCAGATAATATCTCAGGGTTACAGGTTGGAATTCGAGAAGTCTCCCCCTCGCCGGTTCCTAAAGTCTGCTCTGCCAACGTCTCCCTCAGACAGGGCGACGGTATTGGAAGCCATTCACAAGCTGTATTCTCAGCAGGTGATAGTCAAGGTACCCCTCCTACAACAGGGAAAGGGGTATTATTCCACACTATTTGTGGTACCGAAGCCGGACGGCTCGGTAAGACCTATTCTAAATCTGAAATCTTTGAACCTGTACATACAAAAATTCAAGTTCAAGATGGAGTCACTCAGAGCAGTGATAGCGAATCTGGAAGAAGGGGACTTTATGGTGTCCCTGGACATCAAGGATGCTTACCTGCATGTCCCAATTTGCCCTTCACATCAAGGGTACCTCAGGTTCCTGGTGCAAAACTGTCATTATCAGTTTCAGACGCTGCCGTTTGGATTGTCCACGGCACCTCGGGTCTACTCTTTACCAAGGTAATGGCCGAAATGATGTTTCTTCTACGAAGAAAAGGCGTATTAATTATCCCTTACTTGGACGATCTCCTGATAAGGGCAAGGTCCAGGGAACAGCTGGGGGACGTAGTAGCACTAACCCAAACAGTGCTGCAACAGCACGGGTGGATTCTGAATTTTCCAAAATCTCAATTGACCCCGACGACACGTCTGCTGTTCCTGGGAATGATTCTTGACACGGTTCAGAAAAAGGTGTTTCTTCCGGAGGAGAAAGCCAAGGAGTTATCCGAACTTGTCAGGAACCTCCTAAAACCAGGAAAAGTGTCTGTGCATCAATGCACAAGAGTCCTGGGAAAGATGGTGGCTTCTTACGAAGCGATTCCATTCGGCAGATTCCACGCACGAACTTTTCAGTGGGATCTGCTGGACAAATGGTCCGGATCGCATCTGCAGATGCATCAGCGGATAACCTTGTCGCCACGGACAAGGGTGTCTCTTCTGTGGTGGTTGCAGAGTGCTCATCTGTTAGAGGGCCGCAGATTCGGCATACAGGACTGGGTCCTGGTGACCACGGATGCCAGTCTGAGAGGCTGGGGAGCGGTCACACAGGGAAGAAACTTCCAGGGAGTATGGTCAAACCTGGAGATGTCTCTTCACATAAATATACTGGAGCTAAGAGCGATTTACAATGCTCTAAGCCTGGCAAAACCCCTGCTTCAGGGTCAGCCGGTGTTGATCCAGTCGGACAACATCACGGCAGTCGCCCACGTAAACAGACAGGGCGGCACAAGAAGCAGGAGAGCAATGGCAGAAGCTGCAAGGATTCTTCGCTGGGCGGAAGATCATGTGATAGCACTGTCAGCAGTGTTCATTCCGGGAGTGGACAACTGGGAAGCAGACTTCCTCAGCAGACACGATCTACACCCGGGAGAGTGGGGACTTCATCCAGAAGTCTTCCACATGATTGTGAACCGTTGGGAAAAACCAAAGGTGGACATGATGGCGTCTCGCCTCAACAAAAAACTGGACAGGTATTGCGCCAGGTCAAGAGACCCTCAGGCAATAGCTGTGGACGCTCTGGTAACGCCGTGGGTGTTCCAGTCAGTGTATGTGTTTCCTCCTCTGCCTCTCATACCAAAAGTACTGAGAATTATACGGCAAAGGGGAGTAAGAACGATACTCGTGGCTCCGGATTGGCCAAGAAGAACTTGGTACCCGGAACTTCAGGAGATGCTCACGGAAGATCCGTGGCCTCTACCTCTAAGACGGGACCTGCTTCAGCAGGGACCGTGTCTATTCCAAGACTTACCGCGGCTGCGTTTGACGGCATGGCGGTTGAACGCCGAATTCTAAGGGAAAAAGGCATTCCGGAAGAGGTCATTCCTACACTGGTAAAAGCCAGGAAGGAGGTGACTGCACAACATTATCACCGCATTTGGAGAAAATATGTTGCGTGGTGTGAGGCCAGGAAGGCCCCCACGGAGGAATTTCAATTGGGTCGATTCCTACATTTCCTGCAAACAGGATTGTATATGGGCCTCAAGTTGGGGTCCATTAAGGTTCAAATTTCGGCCCTGTCGATTTTCTTCCAGAAAGAATTGGCTTCAGTTCCTGAAGTCCAGACTTTTGTAAAAGGAGTACTACATATACAGCCCCCGGTTGTGCCCCCAGTGGCTCCGTGGGACCTTAATGTAGTTTTGGATTTTCTCAAATCCCATTGGTTTGAGCCACTCAAATCGGCGGATTTGAAATATCTTACATGGAAAGTAACCATGCTACTGGCCCTGGCTTCAGCCAGGAGAGTGTCAGAATTGGCGGCTTTATCGTATTAAAGCCCATATCTGATTTTCCATTCGGACAGGGCAGAACTGCGGACGCGTCCTCATTTTCTGCCTAAGGTGGTGTCAGCGTTTCACCTGAACCAGCCTATTGTGGTGCCTGCGGCTACTAGCGATTTGGAGGATTCCAAGTTGCTGGACGTTGTCAGGGCATTGAAAATATATATTTCAAGGACGGCTGGAGTCAGAAAATCTGACTCGCTGTTTATACTGTATGCACCCAACAAGCTGGGTGCTCCTGCTTCTAAGCAGACGATTGCTCGTTGGATCTGTAGCACAATTCAACTTGCACATTCTGTGGCAGGCCTGCCACAGCCTAAATCTGTCAAGGCCCATTCCACAAGGAAGGTGGGCTCATCCTGGGCGGCTGCCCGAGGGGTCTCGGCATTACAACTCTGCCGAGCAGCTACGTGGTCGGGGGAGAACACGTTTGTAAAATTCTACAAATTTGATACCCTGGCTAAAGAGGACCTGGAGTTCTCTCATTCGGTGCTGCAGAGTCATCCGCACTCTCCCGCCCGTTTGGGAGCTTTGGTATAATCCCCATGGTCCTGACGGAGTCTCCAGCATCCACTAGGACGTTAGAGAAAATAAGATTTTACTTACCGATAAATCTATTTCTCGTAGTCCGTAGTGGATGCTGGGCGCCCATCCCAAGTGCGGATTGTCTGCAATACTTGTACATAGTTATTGTTACAAAAAAATCGGGTTGTTATTGTTGTGAGCCGTCTGTTCAGAGGCTCCTACGTTGTCATACTGTTAACTGGGTTCAGATCACAAGTTGTACGGTGTGATTGGTGTGGCTGGTATGAGTCTTACCCGGGATTCAAAATCCTTCCTTATTGTGTACGCTCGTCCGGGCACAGTATCCTAACTGAGGCTTGGAGGAGGGTCATAGGGGGAGGAGCCAGTGCACACCACCTGATCCTAAAGCTTTATTTTTGTGCCCTGTCTCCTGCGGAGCCACTAATCCCCATGGTCCTGACGGAGTCCCCAGCATCCACTACGGACTACGAGAAATAGAGTTATCGGTAAGTAAAATCTTATTTTTATAGCCATTGCTTTTACCCACCTCTACTGTATTACGTGATACCACAGATTTTCTTCTGAGACTGAAACAGTTTGATCCACCCTCTGCAAAATGCCTATTGGTCAATCTAGACATAACTAGCTTGAATACAAATATCAGTCATGAAGAAGGACTCTGCACTATTAAAAAAGCTATCACCACCAGCCCGTATTACACTAAACCTCCCAGTGAATATTTCATGATTCTACTCGACTCTAATATGGCCCCATATTATGCCAAACTCAACATATATATGATTATGAGCGCTCAAATATCTTGTACACCACACATGTTCTATATATCGCAGTGTACATGCGGTTTATCGATAATGTCTTTTCTCTGACGTCCTAGTGGATGCTGGGACTCCGTCAGGACCATGGGGATTAGCGGCTCCGCAGGAGACAGGGCACAAAAGTAAAAGTTTTAGGATCAGGTGGTGTGCACTGGCTCCTCCCCCTATGACCCTCCTCCAAGCCTCAGTTAGATTTTTGTGCCCGGCCGAGAAGGGTGCAATCTAGGTGGCTCTCCTAAAGAGCTGTTTAGAGTAAAAGTTTTGTTAGGTTTTTTAATTTCAGTGAGTCCTGCTGGCAACAGGCTCACTGCTACGAGGGACTTAGGGGAGAAGAAGTGAACTCACCTGCGTGCAGGATGGATTGGCTAAGGCTACTGGACACCATTAGCTCCAGAGGGATCGAACACAGGCCCAGCCATGGAGTCCGGTCCCAGAGCCGCGCCGCCGACCCCCTTGCAGATGCCGAAGAGTGAAGAGGTCCAGAAACCGGCGGCAGAAGACTTTTCAGTCTTCATGAGGTAGCGCACAGCACTGCAGCTGTGCGCCATTGTTGTCAGCACACTTCACACCAGCGGTCACTGAGGGTGCAGGGCGCTGAAGGGGGGCGCCCTGGGCAGCAATGAAATACCTATACTGGCTAAAAGATACATCACATATAGCCCCTGGGGCTATATGGATGTATTTAACCCCTGCCAGGTCTCAGAAAAACGGGAGAAGAAGCCCGCCGAAAAGGGGGCGGGGCCTATTCTCCTCAGCACACAGCGCCATTTTCCCTCACAGAAATGCTGGTGGGAAGGCTCCCAGGCTCTCCCCTGCACTGCACTACAGAAACAGGGTTAAAACAGAGAGGGGGGGCACTTATTTGGCGATATGATTATATATATTAAGATGCTATAAGGGAAAAACACTTATATAAAGGTTGTCCCTGTATAATTATAGCGTTTTGGTGTGTGCTGGCAAACTCTCCCTCTGTCTCTCCAAAGGGCTAGTGGGGTCCTGTCCTCTATCAGAGCATTCCCTGTGTGTGTGCTGTGTGTCGGTACGTGTGTGTCGACATGTATGAGGACGATGTTGGTGAGGAGGCGGAGCAATTGCCTGTAATGGTGATGTCACTCTCTAGGGAGTCGACACCGGAATGGATGGCTTATTTAAGGAATTACGTGATAAGGTCAACACGCTGCAAGGTCGGTTGACGACATGAGACGGCCGGAAAACCAATTAGTACCTTTCCAGGCGTCTCAAACACCGTCAGGGGCGTTAAAACGTCCTTTTACCTCAGTCGGACAGACACGGACACTGACTCCAGTGTCGACGGTGAAGAAACAAATGTATTTTCCTTTAGGGCGACACGTTACTTGTTAAGGGCAATGAAGGAGGTGTAACATATTTCTGATACTACAAGTACCACAAAAAAGGGTATTATGTGGAGTGTGAAAAAACTACCTGTAGTTTTTCCTGAATCAGATAAATTAAATGAAGTGTGTGATGATGCGTGGGTTTCCCCCGATAGAAAATTATTGGCGGTATACCCTTTCCCGCCAGAAGTTAGGGCGCGTTGGGAAACACCCCTTAGGGTGGATAAGGCGCTCACACGCTTATCAAAACAAGTGGCGGTACCGTCTCCAGATAGGGCCGCCCTCAAGGAGCCAGCTGATAGGAGGCTGGAAAATATCCTAAAAAGTATATACACACATACTGGTGTTATACTGCGACCAGCGATCGCCTCAGCCTGGATGTGCAGCGCTGGGGTGGCTTGGTCGGATTCCCTGACTGAAAATATTGATACCCTTGACAGGGACAGTATTTTATTGACTATAGAGCATTTAAAGGATGCAGTTCTATATATGCGAGATGCACAGAGGGATATTTGCACTCTGGCATCAAGAGTAAGTGCGATGTCCATATCTGCCAGAAGTTGTTTATGGACACGACAGTGGTCAGGTGATGCTGATTCCAAACGGCAAATGGAAGTATTGCCGTATAAAGGAGAAAAAGACAACGTCTTTTCAGCCTCAGTCCTTTCGTCCCCATAAGGGCAAGCGGGCAAAAGGCCAGTCATATCTGCCATGGGATAGAGAAAAGGGAAGAAGACTGCAGCAGGCAGCCCATTCCCAGGAACAGAAGCCCTCCACCGCTTCTGCCAAGTCCTCAGCATGACGCTGGGGCCGTACAAGCGGACTCGGGTGCGGTGGGGGGTCGTCTCAAGAGTTTCAGCACGCAGGGCTCACTCGCAAGTGGACCCCTGGATCCTACAAGTAGTATCCCAGGGGTACAGATTGGAAATTCGAGACGTCTCCCCCTCGCAGGTTCCTGAAGTCTGCTTTACCAACGTCTCCCTCCGACAGGGAGGCAGTAGTGGAACAATTCACAAGCTGTATTCCCAGCAGGTGATAATCAAAGTACCCCTCCTACAACAAGGAAAGGGGTATTATTCCACACTATATTGTGGTACGGAAGCCAGACGGCTCGGTGAGACCTATTCTAAATCTGAAATATTTGAACACTTACATACAAAGGTTCAAATCAAGATGGAGTCACTCAGAGCAGTGATAGCGAACCAGGAAGAAGGGGACTATATGGTGTCCCGGGACATCAGGGATGCTTACCTCCATGTCCCAATTTGCCCTTCTCACCAAGGGTACCTCAGGTTCGTGGTACAGAAACAGAACTGTCACTATCAGTTTCAGACGCTGCCGGTTGGATTGTCCACGGCACCCCGGGTCCTTACCAAGGTAATGGCCGAAATGATGATTCTTCTTCAAAGAAAATGGACGATCTCCTGATAAGGGCAAGGTCCAGAGAACAGTTGGAGGTCGGAGTAGCACTATCTCAAGTAGTTCTACGACAGCACGGGTGGATTCTAAATATTCCAAAACCGCAGCTGTTTCCGACGACACGTCTGCTGTTCCTAGGGATGATTCTGGACACAGTCCAGAAAAAGGTGTTTCTCCCGGAGAAGAAAGCCAGGGAGTTATCCGAGCTAGTCAGGAACCTCCTAAAACCAGGAAAAGTGTCAGTGCATCATTGCACAAGGGTCCTGGGAAAAATGGTGGCTTCTTACGAAGCGATTCCATTCGGCAGATTTCACGCAAGAACTTTTCAGTGGGATCTGCTGGAAAAATGGTCCGGATCGCATCTTCAGATGCATCAGCGGATAACCCTGTCTCCAAGGACAAGGGTGTTTCTTCTGCGGTGGCTGCAGAGTGCTCATCTACTAAAGGGCCGCAGATTCGGCATTCAGGACTGGGTCCTGGTGACCACGGATGCCAGCCTGAGAGGCTGGGGAGCAGTCACACAGGGAAAAAATTTCCAGGGAGTGTGATCAAGTCTGGAGACTTCTCTCCACATAAATATACTGGAGCTAAGGGCAATTTACAATGTTCTAAGCTTAGCAAGACCTCTGCTTCAAGGTCAGCCGGTATTGATCCAGTGGGACAACATCACGGCAGTCGCCCACGTAAACAGACAGGGCGGCACAAGAAGCAGGAGGGCAATGGCAGAAACTGCAAGGATTCTTCGCTGGGCGAAAAATCATGTGATAGCACTGTCAGCAGTGTTCATTCCGGGAGTGGACAACTGGGAAGCAGACTTCCTCAGCAGGCACGACCTCCACCCGGGAGAGTGGGGACTTCATCGGGAAGTATTCCACATGATTGTGAACCGTTGGGAAAGACCAAAGGTGGACATGATGGCGTCCCGCCTGAACAAAAAACTGGACAGGTATTGCGCCAGGTCAAGAGACCCTCAAGCAATAGCTGTGGACGTTCTGGTAACACCGTGGGTGTACCAGTCGGTGTATGTGTTCCCTCCTCTGCTTCTCATACCCAAGGTACTGAGAATTATAAGACGTAGAGGAGTAAGAACTATACTCGTGGCTCCGGATTGGCCAAGAAGGACGTGGCACCCGGAACTTCAAGAAATGCTCACAGAGGACTCATGGCCTCTGCCGCTAAGAAGGGACTTGCTTCAGCAAGTACCATGTCTGTTCCAAGACTTACCGCGGCTGCGTTTGACGGCATGGCGGTGGAACGCCGGATCCTAAGGGAAAAAGGCTTCCGGAAGAGGTCATTCCTACCCTGGTCAAAGCCAGGAAGGAGGTGACCGCTCAACATTATCACCACATGTGGCGAAAATATGTTGCGTGGTGTGAGGCCAGGAAGGCCCCACGAAGAAATTTCAACTCTGTCGATTCCTGCATTTCCTGCAAACAGGAGTGTCTATGGGCCTCAAATTGGGGTCCATTAAGGTTCAAATTTCGGCCCTGTCAATTTTCTTCCAGAAAGAATTGGCTTCAGTTCCTGAAGTCCAGAAGTTTGTCAAGGGAGTATTGCATATACAAACCCCTTTTTGTGCCTCCAGTGGGATCTCAACGTAGTTCTGGGATTCCTCAAATCACATTTTAAACCGCTCAAATCTGTGGATTTGAAATATCTCACATGAAAAGTGACCATGCTGTTGGCCCTGGCCTCGGCCAGGCGAGTGTCAGAATTGGCGGCTTTGTCTCACAAAAGCCATATCTGATTGTCCATTCGGACAGGGCAGAGCTGCGGACTCGTCCCCAGTTTCTCCCTAAGGTGGTGTCAGCGTTTCACCTGAACCAGCTTATTGTGGTACCTGCGGCTACTAGGGACTTGGAGGACTCCAAGTTGCTAGATGTTGTCAGGGCCCTGAAAATATAGGTTTCCAGGACGGCTGGAGTCAGGAAAACTGACTTGCTGTTATCCTGTATGCACCCAACAAACTGGGTGCTCTTGCTTCTAAGCAGACGATTGCTAGTTGGATGTGTAGTACAATTCAGCTTGCACATTCTGTGGCAGGCCTGCCACAGCCAAAATATGTAAATGCCCATTTCACAAGGAAGGTGGGCTCATCTTGGGCGGCTGCCCGAGGGGTCTCGGCTTTACAACTCTGCCGAGCTGCTACTTGGTCAGGGGCAAACACGTTTGCAAAATTCTACAAATTTGATATCCTGGCTGAGGAGGACCTGGAGTTCTCTCATTCGGTGCTGCAGAGTCATCCGCACTCTCCCGCCCGTTTGGGAGCTTTGGTATAATCCCCATGGTCCTGACGGAGTCCCAGCATCCACTAGGACGTCAGAGAAAATAAGAATTTACTTACCGATAATTCTATTTCTCGTAGTCCGTAGTGGATGCTGGGCGCCCATCCCAAGTGCGGATTGTCTGCAATACTTGTACATAGTTATTGTTACAAAAATCGGGTTATTATTGTTGTGAGCCATCTTTTCAGAGGCTCCGCTGTTATCATGCTGTTAACTGGGTTCAGATCACAGGTTGTACAGTGTGATTGGTGTGGCTGGTATGAGTCTTACCCGGGATTCAAAATCCTTCCTTATTGTGTACGCTCGTCCGGGTACAGTATCCTAACTGAGGCTTGGAGGAGGGTCATAGGGGGAGGAGCCAGTGCACACCACCTGATCCTAAAGCTTTTACTTTTGTGCCCTGTCTCCTGCGGAGCCGCTAATCCCCATGGTCCTGACGGAGTCCCAGCATCCACTACGGACTACGAGAAATAGAATTATCGGTAAGTAAATTCTTATTTTTTGTGTGGACAGGGGAGGACAAACTTTATTTTTTTCTCTCAATTCTTTAAATGGTACCATCAGATTCACACAATCCAACAGCCCAGCATGCGCACAGCGTCTACTCAGTGGAGACAAACAAAACAGAAAAGTGATAAGCGCACACTTGATTTTATCCATATTGTACATGGTACCAGCTGCGTGGCAATATTAATGCCATATATGTATACAAAACAGAAAGAGTTTGCACTAAAAGTCATATACTGCAAATCTGTGTGTATATAGCATATATATATATATCATATATATATATATATATATCATGGGTATTTGCAGAGAATTGGGGTCCCTTGACGACGCGCTGCGAGCTTAAATGTTGTTATCAAAATATAAACAGCAGTCGGGATACTGGTGGTCACATGACCGAGACCGGCATCCCGACAATGAAAATGCCGACAGGGGACTGGGTAATTGTTTTACCCCTCCTCAATCCCCTACCATATCCCTAACCCACTTGGGGTAGCGGCTAGGGCTGAGATTTGGAGGGCGTGGCAGCTAAGGCTAAGAGTCAGGGGGTGGCGGCAAGGGCTAAGACTTGGGGGTTGGTGGCTACGGCTAACCCCCACCCCCCACCCCATCTCCTGCCTAACCCTAACTCCCCCCCACAGGCCTTAACCCTAACAGTCACCCCAATACTTACTGTACCTTCGGGATGTCAGCGGTCAGTGTTCTGAGTGGTGTCGGAAATAACGGCGTTGGTCACATGACTGCCAGCATCGCGAGTATTTAGATGAGAACAAAATGCCTTTATTTGCTAGATTCAAATATACAGTATATTTTTGTTGGAGCTGATTGCAAAAGTCTTTCTAATTTTTAAAACATTTAGGTCAAACGCTGACTTTACTAGCTCTTTAAAAAAGCTTCCCCATACAAAGTAACACATCTAGATAAGTGGATCAAAGAAGAAATTGAAAAAAGGTTCAGGGTATGTACTTAATAGTCACTGTTTACTATACAAGACATTACTTTCCATTTGTGAAATATCAGTTAATTCACTGAAAAAGCTTTGAAATATACAATTTATTAAAACTTCTTCAAGCGGAATATTTTCAAAGCCAGAGAAACTCTTTCACCCAAATTAAATCTTGTCCCATAACCAATCTTGTGATTATTATTAAGTCTTTAGAATCTGTACGTGCTGAAACAATTTCATATAATGAGGGTCTGCTAAAATCTGCTGTCATCGTCCCCTATATCAAAAGCTTAGACAGCCCCAGGATAGAGCACGTTTACAAAATTAGTGTACATTACTATGCTTGCAGTGTATTATGTGATTTGGAAAACAGATACAGAAAACATACACTTTACTTTTTACGACCTGTGTTATTTTGTTGACTTATTGGAGAATAATGCCCACCTTTTGCACGAACATGTTTCCATGGCAGAAAAAACAAAATCTCTCAGCAATGTGTTAGGTGAAAAATCTTGTGCTGTGCTATGGAATTTTGGAGGAAATTATTAAGATTTCATTTGATTATAAGCTGATACACAAAATTCTACAAAGCAGGTTACTACTGTATTGCTGTCAACAGTGAGTTGAGAACTGTGGAATACTGTAACTTGTATAGTGATTCAATAGTTCATTCATTAAGATTATTCGTGTCTCAGGAAATTGCAATTAAGAAGTTTAATAAAAAGCTATATGCACAGACATTGGGCCTGATCCAAGTCTGGTTGGTCCTGCGCCCATCATCGCAAAGTACTGATTATTGGTAATTTGCGCATGCACAGAACCCATTTTAAACGTGTGCGAATGGGTCCTGCAACATAGGAGGAAATGATTGACAGCCTGCTGCCTTCAGGGGGTCAGGGAGAGGGTGGCAACAGCCTCTGTTTGTGAAAACGGGGGCGTGTCGTCACCATTTAGGGGATGGGAAGAGGTCAGGGATCTCTGTCATAGGCCCTCATTCCGAGTTGTTCGCTCGCAAGCTGCTTTTAGCAGCTTTGCACACGCTAAGCCGCCGCCTGCTGGGAGTGAATCTTAGCATAGTAAAATTGCTAACGAAAGATTAGCAGAATTGCGAATAGACACTTCTTAGCAGTTTCTGAGTAGCTCCAGACTTACTCGGCAACTGCGATCAGTTCAGTCAGTTTCGTTCCTGGTTTGACGTCACAAACACTCCCAGCGTTCGCCCAGACACTCCCGCGTTTTTCCCAGAAACGGCAACGTTTTTTCACACACACCCATGAAACGGTCAGTTTCCGCCCAGAAACACCCACTTCCTGTCAATCACATTACGATCACCAGAACGAAGAAAAAACCTCGTAATGGCGTGAGTAAAATTCCGAACTGCATAGCAAATTTACTTGGCGCAGTCGCAGTGCGAACATTGCGCATGCGCAATTAGCGGAAAATCGCTGCGATGCGAAGAAAATTACTGAGCGAACAACTCGGAATGACCACCGTAGGACAGAGATTTCCTGGCCTCTGTGATATGCGGCTTTCACGGCACCATGGGTGCTTTAAGTTGCCCGATGGTGACTGTGTGATCCAATGCTGGACCCTAGGATATAGGTTGGATCCAGTGGTCGAAGTGGGGCGGTATACGGCGGTATGGTATACCACCACTTCTTCCACTGACCCGGAAATGAGCCCAGAAAGTGCAGCAGGAGGCGAGGGAAGTGGCCATCCTGCTGCACATGGTGCTCCCCGTCCCTGCGCGGCGGCTATGTAGAGCACTGTATTAGCTCACAGCCGCTCACCGCTGCCAGCCGCCCGCGCACGCCGCTCACCATCCGCCCGCTGCTCCCGCTCACCAGCCGGCCGCCGGCCCCGCTCACCAGCCGGCCCCGCTCACCAGCTGCCCGGCGCCAACTCACTGCTGCCAGCAACAAATAAGGTAATGTTCCCCTGCTGTCACCTCTCTCCCTGCTGTTCCTGTCGTCACTGTCCCTGTCGTCACCCTCCCTGTCGTCACTCTCCCTGTCGTCACAGTCGTCACTCTCACTGTCGTCACTCTCCCTGTCGTTACTGTCGTCACTCTCCCTGTCGTTACTGTCATCACTCTCCCTCTGTCGTCACTCTCTCCCTGTCGTCACTGTCGTCACTCTCTCCGTCGTCACTCTCTCCCCCGTCACTGTCTCTCTCTGTCGTCACTGTCTCTCCCTGTCGTCACTCTCCCTATCGTCATTCTCCCTGTCGTCGCTGTCGTGACTCTCTCCCTGTCGTCACTCTCTCCCTGTCGTCAATGTCGTCACTCTCTCCGTCGTCACACTCTCCCTGTCGTCACTCTCCCTGTCGTCACTCTGCCTGTCGTCACTCTCCCTCTGTCGTCACTCTCCCTGTCGTCACTCTCTCTCCCCCTGTCTCTCCTCCTGCCTCTCTCCCTGTCGTCACTGTCTCTCCCTGTCGTCACTGTCTCTCCCTGTCGTCACTCTCTCTGTCGTCACTCTATCGCTGTCGTCTCTCTCTCCCTGTCGTTACTGTCATCTCTCTCTCCCTGTCGTCACTGTCGTCTCTCTTTCCCTGTCGTCACTGTCATCTCTCTCTCCCTGTCGTCACTGTCGTCTCTCCCCGTCTCTCTCTCACTCTCTCCCCGTCTCTCTCTCTCTCTCCCCGTCTCTCTCTCTTTGTCGTCACTGTCTCTCTCTGTCTTCACTCTCTCTCCCTGTCGTCACTCTCCCTGTCGTCACTCTCGTCACTCACTGTCATCACTCTCTCCCCCCCTGTCGTCACTCTCGTCACTCTCCCTGTTGTCCCTGTCGTCACTTTCTCCCTGTCGTCACTCTCTCCCCCTGTCTCTCCCCCTGTCGTCACTCTCTCTCCCTGTATCTCTCCCTGTCGTCACTGTCTCTCTCTCCCTGTCGTCACTGTCTCTCTCTCCCTGCCGTCACTGTCTCTCTCTCCCTCAGTGGTGCAAGTAGAAAAAATGTCTTAAAGGTACTGTGTGTGCGCGCCGAAGGCGCGCGCGGCAAAAAAATGGGCGTGGCCAAATGCCATATGGGGTGTGGCCAATGAAAATGTGGGCGTGATACACATATGGGGGAGGGGCAGATACACATATGACCCCCACAGTGCCAGATACCCAAATGCCCCACAGTGCCAGATACCCAAATGCCCCACAGTGCCAGATACACAAATGCCCCACAGTGCCAGATACACAAATGCCCCACAATGCCAGATACACAAATGCCCCCCACAGTGCCAGATACACGAATGCCCCCCACAGTGCCAGGTATACATTGCCCCCCACAGTGCCAGGTATACATTGCCCCCCACAGTGCCAGGTATACATTGCCCCCCACAGTGCCAGATATACATTGCCTGCCACAGTGCCAGATATACATTGCCCGCCACAGTGCCAGATATACATTGCCCCCCACAGTGCCAGGTATACATTGCCCCCCACAGTGCCAGGTATACATTGCCCCCCACAGTGCCAGGTATACATTGCCCCCCACAGTGCCAGATATACATTGCCCGCCACAGTGCCAGATATACATTGCCCGCCACAGTGCCAGATATACATTGCCCCCCACAGTGCCAGGTATACATTGCCCCCCACAGTGCCAGGTATACATTGCCCCCCACAGTGCCAGGTATACATTGCCCCCCACAGTGCCAGGTATACATTGCCCCCCACAGTGCCAGATATACATTGCCCCCCACAGTGCCAGATATACATTGCCCCCCACAGTGCTAGATATACATTGCCCCCCACAGTGCCAGGTATTCCTGAAGCAGCAGAATCCCCCTCCTCCCCCTGCTCACCGCTGCTGCTGACTTGTGTGAGGGGAGAAGAGCGCAGTCTCCGGCGGGTGAGTTCAATATTCAGCGCCAATCCGTGTGCCAAACAAAGCTCCGCGAGCTCTGATTGGCTCACGGGCAGCGCTGATTTGAAAGAAGACATTGAGGGGCAGGAGAGGCGCAGGCTGCGCTCTCTTCCCCTCACATCAGTGGCAGCAAGCGGCGGGCCGTCGGTGTGGGTACGGCGTACCCACGGCAACATTTTTAAGGGTACGCCGTACCCGCATACTTGCACCGCTGACTTAAAATCACCATGTCCACTGTACAGCAGCACCAAATATAACTTACCTAATAAGTGTGTTATATAGAGTGCCCCACATTATTTATATATATATATATACATATATATATATATATATATATATACACACACTGCCCCAGGCCACTGACACTGTTTTATAGTAATATATATATATATATATATACACACACACACACATTTACTAGACTAGTATATATACTATTAAAATAGTGTCAGCAGCCTGGGGCAGTGTGTGTGTATATATATATATATATATATATATATGTGGAAGCAGGGGAGAAAAACAAGCGCCATATGGTGTAGTAATTCAAATAAATTGGAGAATTGTGGACACGTAATTGTATTGAAAGTACCGGATAAATTCTTGAAATCGGGCCTATCTGTCTCTCTTTTTCCTCAGTGGTTGTTCCCCACCTATACGTCAGGAGACAAAGATCATCGCCATATAGTGTAGTACCTTTGTAAATATCCTAGGGAACCCTCCCCAATATATCAAGCGTACCAAATCAATGTTTCAATTAAGCATATAGGGTCAACTTATATCCAGAAGGCTCAAGTTGGTCTTGTATGGTGTATTTGTTCCTTCAATTTCAGACTACTGCCTTGTATTGTAATACAAAGTTTTTAATCAACAAAATAAAACATAATACATGAATGAATCAATAAAATAAAATAAGAAATCTTAGCTTAGTGATACAGGCAGTAGGTAGATAGGTCAGTCTCAACGTGTTTCGCCTTTTGGGCTTCCTCAGGAGAATACACCATGACACAAAGTACACACATTTATAGCTGCTTTCAGTTTCATATTGCTATGACTTCCGGTTCACGTCATTTCCGGAACCGGAAGTGCCTTACGAATGTAAATCGACTCCTAAAGCAAAAAAGGGATAAGTATATATCCAGTACATTGGTGGGGCAGTGATTCATTGGGTAGTGATGCTATTCTGTTGCATCACGAGCAGGCAAAGACGATAGTCTTTGCCTGTGTTTACTCGTTTTACCGGAAGTGCCGCGGCTCGTCCCGGCCGCGGCCGCGTCACTTCCGGTTACGTCCTTCCGGCCTACGTGGCCGGCATGCGTTCCAGCGTTAGGCGGAAGTGACTCATCCTTGTTAGTAGTCACTTCCTACCACTTGCTGGAGGATTTGGTAGTAAACAGAGTATAACTACTGGCGGATATGACGTGAAAATGGTCATTGGTAAATCGCTTCTATGCTAATCGTGGAGGAGGATAATCACCAATTCCTTGTGATGATAGACAACCATTCTTACATATAATATCAGCACTGTATATACACCTTTCGTATACCCACAATTACAAATAAAAAATATTAAAATATATATATATATATATAGTATAAATAATATAAAAATTACATAAATAAAAATTACATAAATAAAAATTATACATAAATAAAAATTCTGATAGTAGGGCCTAGTTCAACCATTATTTAGAACTATCGTATGCTCATATGACGTGCAGTATTAATCGCAGTTATAATCCGAACTAAAGTCATTAATTAAAACTTTAAGGGTTCACAGTTAATCCAATCAGACATATTATATATAAAGCCGGCATGAATATTAAAATACTGAAATATATATTGAATCACAACCTATTAAAAAGAGGGGAATATATTGATAGAGTGTGCCCTGAGGCTGGAATCTATGTGGAGGGACACTGATTTTTGGTGTCCAGAGGCAAAGGCAAAGTCGGGCCCTCGATGTATCTCATAAAAAAGGTGCAATCTCGTAGCCTTCATTATGACCATGCGGTTGGAGAGTATTTAGAGTAAAAATCCAATACATCTCCCTTTGAGATAATTTTTTCAGTAGATCTCCCCCTCTAGGTCCCATTTTAACGTGTTCAATGGCTCTGAATGTAAAGGTTTCCGTACTTGAGTTGTGAGTTTCAGCGAAGTGTCTGGAGAGGGGGTGACTCTCCACTTTATTTTTGATATTTCGTACATGTTCCTGGATGTGGAGTTTCAGGAGTCTTTTGGTCTTGCCCACATATTTAAGATGGCATCCACATTCAATCACATATATTACTGATGTCGTATTACAGTTAATGAAGTCCTTCATTTTAAACTCCGTTGTCTGTTCCGAATTAGAAAAGGATTTCCTGTTTGGGTTAACAAACCTACACATATTGCAGTGTCCACATTTATACATGCCTTTACATTTAGGAAGGCTCATAGTGGTGACTACCTTGTCTTTGATCATGCTAGGTGCCAGAATTTCCTTCAGGTTCCGGGATTTCCTGAATACAACTTGCGGATGTTCTGGTAGGATTTCTTTCAATACAGGGTCCATTTTTAGAATGTGCCAATGCTTTGAGAACGATTTCCTAATTTTTATTTCATCACAGTTGTATTGAGTGATAAAGGGTACTATGGAGCTTTTCCTCACTTCTTTCTTCTTTGGATGGATCAGGGTTTCTCTGTCTAGTTTCTCGCCACGGTCAACAGCCTCTTTAATAATCCTCTCCGGATAGCCTCTTTCTCTGAATCTGTCTGCATATATCTGTGACTGTTCTGTGAAGGTTTCGCGAGTGGTACAGTTCCTCCTTATCCTGTACATTGTTGAAAAGGGAATGTTGTTTTTCCATTTGATAGTATGGCTACTGTCATAGTGTAGGTAGCTATTGGTATCAACCGTTTTAATGAAATTCCTCGTGGTTACTTTCTCACCATCACAGCTTAAAATCAGGTCAAGAAAATCCACTTGGTTCTTGTTTGTCGTACAGGTGAATTTCAAATTTAAATCATTGGTGTCAATAAACTCCATAAAACGGTTAAAACTCCCTATATCGCCATCCCAGACCATGATAATATCGTCAATATAGCGTTTATAAAAGCGAATGTTGTCTTTGAACAATGGGTTGTTATAAATAAAACGTTGTTCCCACATCCCCGTTAAAATGTTGGCATAACTCGGAGCAAAAACCGTCCCCATTCGCAGTGTTCATTAGTGATGTTGGCATCGGACTCCAGTTTCTCACGACATGCATCTATCCCTTTTTCATGAGTGATGATCACTAATGAACACTGCGAATTTTTATGTTCCCTTATTCAATTCATTTTAACTCATAATTATTTTAAATTTTTAGATACCTTCTTTTTACAGGTCTGTGGCACTGCGATGGGGACGGTTTTTGCTCCGAGTTATGCCAACATTTTAATGGGGATGTGGGAACAACGTTTTATTTATAACAACCCATTGTTCAAAGACAACATTCGCTTTTATAAACGCTATATTGACGATATTATCATGGTCTGGGATGGCGATATAGGGAGTTTTAACCGTTTTATGGAGTTTATTGACACCAATGATTTTAATTTGAAATTCACCTGTACGACAAACAAGAACCAAGTGGAGTTTCTTGACCTGATTTTAAGCTGTGATGGTGAGAAAGTAACCACGAGGAATTTCATTAAAACGGTTGATACCAATAGCTACCTACACAATGACAGTAGCCATACTATCAAATGGAAAAACAACATTCCCTTTTCAACAATGTACAGGATAAGGAGGAACTGTACCACTCGCGAAACCTTCACAGAACAGTCACAGATATATGCAGACAGATTCAGAGAAAGAGGCTATCCGGAGAGGATTATTAAAGAGGCTGTTGACCGTGGCGAGAAACTAGACAGAGAAACCCTGATCCATCCAAAGAAGAAAGAAGTGAGGAAAAGCTCCATAGTACCCTTTATCACTCAATACAACTGTGATGAAATAAAAATTAGGAAATCGTTCTCAAAACATTGGCACATTCTAAAAATGGACCCTGTATTGAAAGAAATCCTACCAGAACATCCGCAAGTTGTATTCAGGAAATCCCGGAACCTGAAGGAAATTCTGGCACCTAGCATGATCAAAGACAAGGTAGTCACCACTATGAGCCTTCCTAAATGTAAAGGCATGTATAAATGTGGACACTGCAATATGTGTGTCACAACTGAGGGCCTGAGCTGACGGGAGGCAGCCTCAGTTGTAGGGGCTGAGATGTACCGGAACCTGGGAGGTTATATCAGACCCCTGGACATGTAAGTAACATGAATAATAACTGCCCGAAGGCGTGACCACGACAACTTGGATAAAAGTCAATGATGTTTATTATGACAACTCCGCAACACAGCAGCAGTAAAAGAAAACGTAAAAGTCAGCAAATAATAAATACAGTTCCTGGGTACTACAGGATGGCAGGAGCCACAGGGCACTGGTAGTGTGAGATAGTTCTTATGATCTTCTAGATGGAAAGTCCTTACCAGGCCCGACTGTAGCAATGGAGATAACCCAGGATTGTGCCAGCTGGTGTTCCAGGAAAAGCTGGGTTGCTGAAGGTAAAACAGCTGCTGTGGATACTGGCTGGAACCAGACTGTTGTTAGCATGGAGTGGATACTGGCTGAAACCAGTTAAATAATAAATGAACTTGGGAGCGATGAAATATGAACTGAAATGTAGAACTTGAGAGCGGAGAAATAATAATACCGGTGGAGAGTGGTAAAGTGTAGAAAGGACACCGGCCCTTTAAGGGAAGCTGTACTCTGCTGGAAGCTGAGATGGAAGCAGGTAAAGTTGTAGCTGGAAACAGATGAATCCACAATGGATTGGAGAGTCAGGCTACACCGCAGGTGGAATGCTGGTGCGGGTCTCTATGGTGGAAGTCTTGAGACAGGAGCTGGAACCTGGAAGACAATCACAGTAGAGAGACAAACAGGAACTAGGTTTGACAACCAAAGCACTGACGCCTTCCTTGCTCAGGCACAGTGTATTTATACCTGCAGCAAGGAAGGGATTGGCTAGGCAATTATGCAGATTATCAATACTGAGAACAGATTGGTGGAAATGATCAGCTGACAGAATCCAAGATGGCTGCGCCCATGCAGACACTTGGAGGGAAGTTTGGTTTGTAATCCATGTGGTAATGAAAACAGTAATGGCGGCGCCGGCCACCGGAGACAAGAGGCGCCAGGCTGACAGATGCACATCCAACCACGCGGACACAGCGGAGGCCGCGGCTGACGTAATCGCCACTCAGACACTCTGCATGCAGAAGTTCAGGGACGGCGGCGGAGGCCGCGGGAGACGCCATGCCAGGTGTAATATGGCGTTTACTGTGACAGCGTCCCAGAGTGACAGGAGAGGATACAGGAATGTACACATCAGGATAACAGATGGGATCCGGTCCTGGAGCGCTGAGCCAGCCTTAGGAGGCATCTGATGGGTAAGAAATGGCGTCCAGATACCCGGATCGTGACAGCACCCCCCCCTTTAGGAGTGGCCCCAGGACACTTCTTTGGCTTTTGAGGAAACTTGGAATGGAATCTCCGGACCAAGGCAGGAGCATGGACATCAGAAGCATTGGTCCATGAACGTTCCTCAGGACCATAACCCTTCCAGTCAATAAGATATTGTAGTTGACCGTAACGGTGACGTGAGTCCAGGATCTTGGCCACTTCATACTCAACGCCTCGTTGAGTTTGGACTTTCGGAGTTGGAGGAAGTGAGGAATGAAACCGATTCAAGATCAGCGGTTTCAACAGGGAAACATGGAATGTCCTGGGTATTTTTAAGAAGGGAGGCAACTGGAGTCTGTAAGCAACAGGATTGATGACTTGTTCAATCTTGAAAGGACCGATATAGCGAGGTGCAAACTTCATACTGGGAACTCTTAACCTCAAATTCTTCGTGGATAACCATACCCGATCACCCACCTTGAGAGCAGGAACTGCTCGACGCTTCTTATCCGCAAACTTCTTGTACCTGAACGATGCCTTGAGCAGAGCTGATCGTACGCTCTTCCAGATATTGGCAAACTGATGCAAGGTAATATCCACTGCGGGAACAGAAGTTGCTGGAAGCGGTTGGAACTCAGGGACTTTAGGGTGGAATCCAAAGTTAGTGAAGAATGGTGTTGAAGCAGATGAAGAATGATACTGGTTGTTATGACAGAACTCGGCCCAGGGAAGTAATTGAACCCAGTCATCTTGAGAGGAGGACACATAGATGCGGAGGAAGGCCTCCAAGTCCTGATTCACCCTCTCGGTTTGACCATTGGTCTGAGGATGGTAAGCCGTGGAAAACTTTAGCTTGACTTGGAGGACTTGACATAAACTTCGCCAGAATTTGGCTGTGAATTGAACTCCTCGATCTGAGATTATTTCTTCAGGAAGACCGTGGAGTCGGAAGATCTCTTGTATGAATACTTGAGCCAACTTGGAAGCTGACGGAAGACCGGTGAGAGGAATGAAGTGTGCCATCTTGGTGAACCGGTCAACTACCACCCAGATGGTATTGAACTTGTTGCACATGGGTAAGTCTGTAATGAAATCCATCGACAAGTGGGTCCATGGTCGACGGGGAACGGATAGTGGAACCAGTTGCCCCGCAGGCGACTGGCGGGATACTTTATGTTGGGCACACTTTGGGCAAGATGCAATAAACTCCAAGACGTCTTTTTTCAGAGTTGGCCACCAATAGGACCTAGAGATAAACTCCAGGGTTTTTTGGATACCTGTATGTCCGGCAAAACGGGAAGCATGGGCCCAATGCATGAGCTTCTTCCTTAGCATCGGCTTCACAAAACTTTTCCCTGATGGGGGCGTAGAGTCCATCCCTACCGTGGAGAATGCCAACGGATTTATAATAGGATGCTTGTCTGAAGACTCTGACTCATTTTCTTGCTCCCATGAGCGGGAAAGGGCATCGGCCTTGCGATTCTGAGAGCCCGGACAGAACTGGAGTTTAAAGTCGAACCTGGAAAAGAAAAGTGCCCATCTGGCCTGACGAGGGTTGAGACATTGTGCGCCCTTCAGGTATAAAAGGTTCTTGTGGTCTGTAAGTATGGTGATTAAATGAGAAGCTCCCTCCAACAGATACCTCCACTCTTCTAGAGCGAGCTTGATGGCTAGCAACTCCTGGTCGCCAATGGCATAGTTGCGCTCAGCTGGGGAGAACTTCCGGGAGAAGAAACTGCAAGGGTGTAAATGGCCATCTTTAGCCCTCTGAGATAACACCGCTCCTACTCCAACGGAGGAGGCATCCACCTCTAAGATGAAAGGAGAGTCGATGTCAGGCTGTTTCAGAACAGGCGCAGAGATGAACCTTTGTTTTAAAAGATGAAATGCTTGCATGGCTTCTTCAGACCACTTGGACGGGTTAGCACCCTTCTTAGTGAAAGCAGTAATAGGCGCCACAATGGTGGAAAAGTCTCGTATAAACTTTCGGTAATAGTTGGCGAACCCTAAGAACCTCTGGACCCCTTTGAGGGTTAAGGGTACCGGCCAATTTTGGATTGCTTGTAGTTTCTCAGGATCCATCTCTAGTCCGGAACCAGACACAATGTACCCTAGAAACGGAATGGACTTGACTTCAAAGACGCATTTTTCTAATTTGCAATAGAGATGATTGACATGGAGACGGGACAGAACCTCTTTAACCCAAAAACGATGTTCCTCTAAATCGTTGGCAAAAATGAGGATATCGTCTAGATCAGGGGTGTCAAACTCGTGGCCCTCCAGCTGTTTTGGAACTACACATTCCAGCATGCCCTGCCACAGTTGCAGCCGTCCCTAATACAAAATAGATGGCAAGGCATGCTGGGATGTGTAGTTTCACAACAGCTGGAGGGCCGCGAGTTTGACACCCCTGGTCTAGATAGACCACGACATGACGATATAGAATGTCTCTGAAGATCTCATTGACAAAATGCTGGAAGACAGCTGGAGCATTGCTCAATCCGAAGGGCATGACGAGGTACTCATAATGTCCGTCACGGGTGTTAAAGGCGGTCTTCCACTCGTCACCCTCACGGATCCGGATGAGATTGTATGCACCTCGCAAGTCCAGCTTTGTAAAGATGGTAGCTCCGCTAACTCTGTCAAAGAGCTCAGTAATCAGGGGTAAAGGATAACGGTTCTTGATGGTAATGTCGTTCAAACCTCTGTAGTCGATGCACGGCCGCAGACCACCATCTTTCTTTTTTACAAAAAAGAAGCCTGCGCCGGCTGGAGAAGAAGAAGGTCGAATGAACCCCTTTGCTAGGTTCTCTTTAATATATTCCTCCATAGAATGCGTCTCAGGCAGAGACAACGGATAAGTTCGGCCTCGAGGTGGAACCTTCCCTGGAACGAGATCAATCGGACAGTCCCATTCTCTATGAGGAGGAAGGATATCAGCAGAAGCTTTACTGAACACATCCGTGAAATCTTGATATGGAGGAGGTGGAACATCAGACGACCTGGGGGAGGAAGAACAGACAGGCAATACTTTAAACAAACATGTCTCTGTACAGGAGGAACCCCATGCCAGGATTTGCGTAGTCGTCCAATCAATTGTAGGATTGTGAAGACGGAGCCATGGAAGGCCCAGGACCACAGGATGTGTGGCACTTGGAATCACTAAAAAAGAAATAAGTTCGGAATGAAGAACTCCCACTCTCAGACGAACTGGTAGAGTCCTTAAAGAAATAACTGCATCAAAAATTTTGCTGCCATCCACGGCAGTTAAAGAAATGGACGAAGGAAGTCTCTCGGTGGGTAGGGACCACCGTTTAACATAGGCTTCGGTAATAAAGTTCCCAGCTGCTCCGGAATCAAGGAGGGCAATGACGTTCCGATAACGTTGAGCAACTTGAAGCGAGACTGGGAGATTACAATCTTGAGGAGATGGAGAGGAGATCATTACTCCTAGCCGGCCCTCTCCTTGGCGAGCTAGGATTTGGAGTTTCCCGGACGTTTGGGACAGGCATTAATGGTGTGAGACGGAGCTGCACAATAGAGACAGAGAAACTCGGAGAGACGTCTTCGGCGCTCAGCAGGAGTTAAACGGGAACGGCCAAGTTGCATGGGCTCATCTTTAGATGGTGACAGTTGACGAGGAGGAGGAGCAGAAGATTTTGGAGCAGATGATCTTCCACGCTCAGTTGCTCTCTCTCTGAAACGTAAATCAACTTTCGTGCAGAGTGAGATTAGCTCATCTAACTTAGAAGGTAAGTCTCTGGTAGCTAACTCATCTTTAATACGCTCTGATAAGCCATGCCAGAATGCAGCATACAGGGCCTCATCGTTCCATGCCAGTTCGGATGCCAGGATCTGGAACTGTATCAGATATTGTCCTACAGTACGTGACCCCTGGTGTAAACGGAGAATCTCGGATGAAGCTGAGGTTACCTGGCCTGGCTCGTCGAAGATGCGCCTGAATGTTGACACGAAGGCAGTGTAGGAAGATAGCAGGGTGTCGGACCTCTCCCATAACGGTGATGCCCAATCAAGGGCTGAGCCACTGAGAAGAGAAATAATGTAGGCAATTTTTGTACGGTCACTGGGAAAATTGCCAGGTTGTAGCTCAAACTGAATCTCACACTGGTTGAGAAATCCCCTGCAGAATCTTGGAGATCCGTCAAATTTTGCTGGCGTTGGAAGATGAAGACGTGGAGCAGAAATGGGTAAGGTGGGTGGGGTTATAGCTGGAGTCACTGTGGTTGACGCACCAGATGCGCCTGATCCACGGAGAGTTGTCTGAATCCCATCCAGCCGAGTAGAGAGATCCTGGAGACAGCGGATGATGTGGCCCTGTGCAGCCTCCTGATGTTCTAGTCGGGCTGCCAGTTCTTGCATCGGCCTGGCCGCTTGATCCTGGTCTCCGGCTGGATTCATTAGGTCAGTGCTTACTGTCACAACTGAGGGCCTGAGCTGACGGGAGGCAGCCTCAGTTGTAGGGGCTGAGATGTACCGGAACCTGGGAGGTTATATCAGACCCCTGGACATGTAAGTAACATGAATAATAACTGCCCGAAGGCGTGACCACGACAACTTGGATAAAAGTCAATGATGTTTATTATGACAACTCCGCAACACAGCAGCAGTAAAAGAAAACGTAAAAGTCAGCAAATAATAAATACAGTTCCTGGGTACTACAGGATGGCAGGAGCCACAGGGCACTGGTAGTGTGAGATAGTTCTTATGATCTTCTAGATGGAAAGTCCTTACCAGGCCCGACTGTAGCAATGGAGATAACCCAGGATTGTGCCAGCTGGTGTTCCAGGAAAAGCTGGGTTGCTGAAGGTAAAACAGCTGCTGTGGATACTGGCTGGAACCAGACTGTTGTTAGCACGGAGTGGATACTGGCTGAAACCAGTTAAATAATAAATGAACTTGGGAGCGATGAAATATGAACTGAAATGTAGAACTTGAGAGCGGAGAAATAATAATACCGGTGGAGAGTGGTAAAGTGTAGAAAGGACACCGGCCCTTTAAGGGAAGCTGTACTCTGCTGGAAGCTGAGATGGAAGCAGGTAAAGTTGTAGCTGGAAACAGATGAATCCACAATGGATTGGAGAGTCAGGCTACACCGCAGGTGGAATGCTGGTGCGGGTCTCTATGGTGGAAGTCTTGAGACAGGAGCTGGAACCTGGAAGACAATCACAGGAGAGAGACAAACAGGAACTAGGTTTGACAACCAAAGCACTGACGCCTTCCTTGCTCAGGCACAGTGTATTTATACCTGCAGCAAGGAAGGGATTGGCTAGGCAATTATGCAGATTATCAATACTGAGAACAGATTGGTGGAAATGATCAGCTGACAGAATCCAAGATGGCTGCGCCCATGCAGACACTTGGAGGGAAGTTTGGTTTGTAATCCATGTGGTAATGAAAACAGTAATGGCGGCGCCGGCCACCGGAGACAAGAGGCGCCAGGCTGACAGATGCACATCCAACCACGCGGACACAGCGGAGGCCGCGGCTGACGTAATCGCCACTCAGACACTCTGCATGCAGAAGTTCAGGGACGGCGGCGGAGGCCGCGGGAGACGCCATGCCAGGTGTAATATGGCGTTTACTGTGACAGCGTCCCAGAGTGACAGGAGAGGATACAGGAATGTACACATCAGGATAACAGATGGGATCCGGTCCTGGAGCGCTGAGCCAGCCTTAGGAGGCATCTGATGGGTAAGAAATGGCGTCCAGATACCCGGATCGTGACAATGTGTAGGTTTGTTCACCCAAACAGGAAATCCTTTTCTAATTCGGAACAGACAACGGAGTTTAAAATGAAGGACTTCATTAACTGTAATACGACATCAGTAATATATGTGATTGAATGTGGATGCCATCTTAAATATGTGGGCAAGACCAAAAGACTCCTGAAACTCCGCATCCAGGAACATGTACGAAATATAAAAAATAAAGTGGAGAGTCACCCCCTCTCCAGACACTTCGCTGAAACTCACAACTCAAGTACGGAAACCTTTACATTCAGAGCCATTGAACACGTTAAAATGGGACCTAGAGGGGGAGATCTACTGAAAAAATTATCTCAAAGGGAGATGTATTGGATTTTTACTCTAAATACTCTCCAACCGCATGGTCATAATGAAGGCTACGAGATTGCACCTTTTTTATGAGATACATCGAGGGCCCGACTTTGCCTTTGCCTCTGGACACCAAAAATCAGTGTTCCTCCACATAGATTCCAGCCTCAGGGCACACTCTATCAATATATTCCCCTCTTTTTAATAGGTTGTGATTCAATATATATTTCAGTATTTTAATATTCATGCCGGCTTTATATATAATATGTCTGATTGGATTAACTGTGAACCCTTAAAGTTTTAATTAATGACTTTAGTTCGGATTATAACTGCGATTAATACTGCACGTCATATGAGCATATGATAGTTCTAAATAATGGTTGAACTAGGCCCTACTATCAGAATTTTTATTTATGTATAATTTTTATTTATGTAATTTTTATTTATGTAATTTTTATATTATTTATACTATATATATATATATATATATATATATTTTTTAATATTTTTTATTTGTAATTGTGGGTATACGAAAGGTGTATATACAGTGCTGATATTATATGTAAGAATGGTTGTCTATCATCACAAGGAATTGGTGATTATCCTCCTCCACGATTAGCATAGAAGCGATTTACCAATGACCATTTTCACGTCATATCCGCCAGTAGTTATACTCTGTTTACTACCAAATCCTCCAGCAAGTGGTAGGAAGTGACTACTAACAAGGATGAGTCACTTCCGCCTAACGCTGGAACGCATGCCGGCCACGTAGGCCGGAAGGACGTAACCGGAAGTGCCGCGGCCGGGACGAGCCGCGGCACTTCCGGCAAAACGAGTAAACACAGGCAAATACTATCGTCTTTGCCTGCTCGTGATGCAACAGAATAGCATCACTACCCAATGAATCACTGCCCCACCAATGTACTGGATATATACTTATCCCTTTTTTGCTTTAGGAGTCGATTTACATTCGTAAGGCACTTCCGGTTCCGGAAATGACGTGAACCGGAAGTCATAGCAATATGAAACTGAAAGCAGCTATAAATGTGTGTACTTTGTGTCATGGTGTATTCTCCTGAGGAAGCCCAAAAGGCGAAACGCGTTGAGACTGACCTATCTACCTACTGCCTGTATCACTAAGCTAAGATTTCTTATTTTATTTTATTGATTCATTCATGTATTATGTTTTATTTTGTTGATTAAAAACTTTGTATTACAATACAAGGCAGTAGTCTGAAATTGAAGGAACAAATACACCATACAAGACCAACTTGAGCCTTCTGGATATAAGTTGACCCTATATGCTTAATTGAAACATTGATTTGGTACGCTTGATATATTGGGGAGGGTTCCCTAGGATATTTACAAAGGTACTACACTATATGGCGATGATCTTTGTCTCCTGACGTATAGGTGGGGAACAACCACTGAGGAAAAAGAGAGACAGATAGGCCCGATTTCAAGAATTTATCCGGTACTTTCAATACAATTACGTGTCCACAATTCTCCAATTTATTTGAATTACTACACCATATGGCGCTTGTTTTTCTCCCCTGCTTCCACAGAATTGCATGACTGAATCTACCCAGGTCATTTTCCTGAAGAACTGAGCTGCCACCAAAGAAGTTTGGGAGGTGTTTTTAGAGCACAGAGTATTTGCTAGAAGGCTATCGATACGGACCGTATACAACTAATTAAGTCTCGGTATATTGACATTTCGACGACTCCTTCTTTGGAAGGAATTTTCGAACGTTGGACAAGCGCACTGATCTATAAAACTCTTTCTACATATATATATATATATATATATATATATGTGTATGTATATTTATATATATATATATATATATATATACACACACACACACACACACACATATATATATATATATATATACACACACACACACACACACACATATATATATATATATTTATATATGCACACACATACACTCTATATAAAGTTACACTGAGTGTACCTCACTCAGGCAGTTAAGCTGCTAGTGCTCCAGCTCGCTTCCACAGCTGACTGCGCCTAACGGTAACGGCCCCCCGGCCCTGTGTCTCTGCTACTTGCCAGTGCCACTGCCACTGCTCAAGCCTCGGCCGCCTCAGACCCGCCGCGCCCAGCCAGCCCTCAGCCGCGGGAGCGTGATGACGTCATGATCACGCTCCCAGCAGGCTGAGAAGGGGAGGCGCTGATACGGAGGCGCCCAGCGGCTGCAGCGGGACCTGGGGAGCGCAATACAGTCCAGTAAGCGGCGCGGCCCGGCGGAGTGGGTACGGCGTACCCGCTGCAAAATTCTTAAGGGTACGCCATACCCGCCCGTACCCGCCCACTTGCAGGGCTGCTCTCCCTGCCGTCACTGTCTCTCTCTCCCTGCCGTCACTGTCTCTCTCTCCCTGCCGCCACTGTCTCTCTCTCCCTGTCGTCACTGTCTCTCTCTCCCTGTCGTCACTCTGGCTGTCCCTGCTGTCACAATTTCGGCTCATTCAGTGTGCTACAATGTGATTTTTGGCTCATTCAGTGTGCTACAAGGTGAATTTTGGCTCATTCAGTGTGCTACAATGTGAATTTCGGCTCATTCAGTGTGCTACAAGGTGAATTTCGGCTCATTCAATTTGCTACAATGTGAATTTCGGCTCATTCAGTGTGCTACAATGTGAATTTCGGCTCATTGAGTGTGCTACAATGTGAATTTCGGCTCATTCAGTATGCTACAAGGTGAATTTCAGCTCATTCAGTGTGTGCTACAATGTGAAAGGGGCACCAGTACTAGATAGTATAAAGGGTTCTACTACATGGGACATGCCCCCTATTGGTGACCACGCCCCCTTTTTGGGTGGCCACACCCCCTTTTCTGGAGCCGCGCGCGCATAATTACATCCTTGACTTTTACATACCCCCACTTCAAAATTTCCACTTCGACCACTGGTTGGATCACTACTGTAAAAGGAGGCGTCTGCCTCCTGCTGCATTACCATAGAGTGCTATCACTGCTGCTACCAAGGAAGCAGCAGTGATAGCACCTCCAACCACATCTGAATCAGGCACAATGGCCCTCATTCCGAGTTGTTCGCTCGCTAGCTGCTTTTAGCAGCATTGCACACGCTAAGCCGCCGCCCTCTGGGAGTGAATCTTAGCTTTGCAGAATTGCGAACGCAAGATTAGCAGAATTGCGAATAGAAATTTATTTGCCGTTTCTGAGTAGCTCGGGACTTACTCTGCCACTGCGATCAGTTCAGTCAGTTTCGTTTCTGGTTTGACGTCACAAACACACCCAGCGTTCGCCCAGACACTCCCCCGTTTCTCCAGCCACTCCCGCATTTTTCCCAGAAACTGCAGCGTTTTTCCGTACACACCCATAAAACGGCCAGTTTCCGCCCAGAAACACCCACTTCCTGTCAATCACACTCCGATCACCAGAACGATGAAAAATCCTTGTTATGCCGTGAGTAAAATACCTAACTTTTGAGTAAAATAACTAACCGCATGCGCTCTGCGAACCTTGCGCATGCACAGGAAGCGACTAATCGCAATATAGCGAAACTCGGCAACGAGCGAAGAACTCGGAATGAGGGCCAATGTATTTAATGTTGCAATCTGGAGGAAATGGAGGAAGGAAGAAAGAAACAAACAATACAATATAGCATAATAAATGCACACTTTGCACAATTCAGATTACAAAGTACTCTGTGTTGAAAGATGAGTGAACTACTGTATGTTAAAGGTTCTCCAGGGAGGCTTCGTGCCCCATACCAAGATGGCAGCCAAGATCTCTACTGAGAAGGGGGCCATCTTGTCTTTACTGTGCAGAGTGACATGGTGTGAGAGAGAAGTCTCCTGCTTAGCTCCTATAACCTGGTTTAATATCTGCAAATAAAGTTGCTCCAGCATCCCTACACTACTACCTGCAAGCTGCATACACTCATTTGCTGGTGCGCTGTGTGATACCCCATTCCACTTTATCTCCAGTGTACACGTAACAGTGAGTACGGTTGCTATATATGATGAAACCCAAACCCCTGGATAACTAACTGGGCTATGTATAGTTTGAGTTATCTGCTGGTGTGTTCCTATATAACTCTGCAGTATCAACACCTGCACACACATCATTTCCAACACTGTAAGATAAAGTAATTGTAAAAGACATACTGTAGTCACTGTACTGTACAAAAAGGCTACTGAATGTAGCAAACATGACACAGAGACAGACAATATACTAGTCAGCTGCTATTCCATATTTTCAGTTTCAATAATTTGCAGGAGAACCCTATGATACTGTTGCGGCCAGCCTTGAAGAACACAATCCACAAAGAACTTTTTTGGAAAGTCAGTAAATGTCTATAATAAATATTGACTTATAAAGAATAGACAGTAAGTGCACATGGGGAGTATATTTACTAACCAGTGAAATATTAAAGCTGACCCTCAAAGGTGGCTAGGGAGGCCAATCCCGGGACATTTTTTTTAAACCCAGGAATCAGGATTGAAAAATAATCATTCCTGGGATTCCCGGGATACCTGGGATTGGTTCCCTTGCAATGTCCGCGGCTGTCCCACACTCCCCCGCCCTGCCCAGAAAACATAATGACATACCTATCTGACCGGGTGGGAGGGTGTGCCCACCTACTGCAGAGTTGTGTGCCGGCGCTGAGGTCCGAGCGATGGGCGGTGTGCGGCTGTCTGTGCAGCATGAGGTGAAGTCAGAGGTCACGCTGTGCAGACAGATGCACACCGCCCGCCGCTGTGCACAGCCGGGAGCAGGGGGAGGTGAGCATGGGGAGCCGGGCAGTGTCTGAGCCTCCTGAGGATGCTCAGTGCTGCCCGGCATTGAAAAATCAAAAGGGTTTCCTAATCCCGAAATCCCCGTGATTGGAAGCCCCAATCCCGGGATTGAAACCCGGGCAAATTTTGCCCCAAATCCCAGGATTCCGCAGATCCCGGGATTGGCCACCATAATGGCAGCTTTGACTGATAGATTTAAAAATAGCAATAGAAATAAACCGTAAATGCTAAATCAGGCTTGTCTATTATTTATTTTTATAACCTTTTTGGATCCATCGGTCAAAGCCGCCAGTGATCGGTAACTCTGATTAGTAAACATAGCTCATGGTAATAATGGCATCTAACATACATAAAAAAGATTGTGCAGTTGATCAATAGTGAAAAATAGGGACATTTATAATCTTTTAAACCCTAGACTACCACTGTAAAATGAGGGACAGTTGACAGCCATGTCATTCTAACAGGACATAAAAGTAGTTTAATATAAACCTCTACACCATTAGTGGATAAAACACTACCATGGTCTCTGGCAGTGCGACAATCATTATTCTTTTTTATATTCACTTGAGTCCACTTTAACTAGAAGAAGAGAGTATTGACTGCATAGGAGAGGAAAGGGTTAAACATCTGGGGAGGGGTGGACCTAGCTGTAAGGAAAGAACAGCCTTCTTTAAGGGGAGGGCTTGATATATATAGGGAAGGTGAAGCCATTTTAAGTCTTGGTGATTCGGTTAGGTGAGTGCTGCAGTGCAAGCAAAACTTTGTTTTATTAGGGGATTCTTGCTGTGCAAGTTACAGTTCAGTGAAGTGTCTGGAGTCAGTGTCTCGGCACATGAGTCATGACTCATCTGTAGTGGAATGTGTTGCAGAGACTGCACATGAATCAGTGAGTTGCCAGGGCTGGAGGATCAGTGCTGGACTCATGGAGTTATTCAGCTGCAGTGAT
Organism: Pseudophryne corroboree; assembly: GCF_028390025.1. Classification (NCBI taxonomy): domain Eukaryota; kingdom Metazoa; phylum Chordata; class Amphibia; order Anura; family Myobatrachidae; genus Pseudophryne; species Pseudophryne corroboree. Next base: position 741,862,951 of record NC_086449.1, read on the forward strand.
TGTACAGTGTATCTGGGGGAGGCAGCTGCTTATGCCCTGATAATAATATATTAACATAGATTTACTGTTATGTTGATATATTATTAATAACCACTTATTGCATACTAGTTATAGAATATGACATTACTTCTGGCTGAGGAGAGAAAGCTTAACAGCCATGAAACACATCATTCATTCTGTAACTAAACCAAATAAAAACGTTTTTTTTTTTTAATCTTGCATACTTTGCTGATTGGATGATTTTAGGTGGGCTTGGATTTATTATATTATCCACTATCTAGCCTCCAGGGAGTTTTCCACCCACAATCACACTGAGCAGGATCAGTGAGCACTGAGCCGAGAGCCCTGTACCACAGGGGCTCCACCTCCTGCTGCATGAATCAGATTCATTCACTGAGTCACTGAGTCTACACAGTGTACAACTGTCTCACTCACTGGCAGACTCAGGATGAATCATGATTCATGACATGGATCAGGCACAGCAGCAGAGCACTCACTGACTGGTGAGTCGTGACTGCTCCCTCCCCCCTCCCACTGGGTGTCACCTGGTATAGCCTCTGGCCAATCACAGCTAAAGACAGCAGAACACACTGACTGAAGGACACAGGACACAGAGTTTCCTCCCTCTGTCTGAGAGAAGCTGCTGCTGCTGCTGTCTCCACTCATGAAACAGTGAGTGACTCGAGTCATTCACACTTCCTGATGATTCCAGCTACTGTGTTGAGACAGAGAGTCAGTAGCCATCTCTATTGTCAGCCCCCTGCATTTAGGTCACACATCAGTGCTCTGGCTGCCACTCGCCCACGACGGTCCGCCGGGACCCCAGCCCGTTACCGCTCATCTGGCGGTGGGGGCTGGTTCCGGGGGCGAGCTGGCTAGGGCCTCCTAGAGGGATCTGGCGGAAGCCGGGCCGGCTGTGACTGGCGGGAGCGGCCGACAAGGAGGATCAGAGAGGGAGTCAGGCCGCACGGAGGTGGGCGGGCAGCAGCCCTTGCCTCCGGGCATGGCCGGGGAAGCCCCAGTGCCGGGTGCCCGCGGGAGCGCGCCGCACTGGGCGCTCATCCAGGGACCGGAGACTGAGTTCGATGCCCAGCTCTTCCCCCTTGCCGGGGCCGGCTAGTGGTTCCAGGCGGGGGGAGGGCACTGGGCGGGGGACGGTGGCCAGCTGAGCGAGGCCTGTTGCAGGGCCTCGCACGACGTCATCCCCAAACGCTTCGGCTGAGAGAGCACGGACCGGAAGCGGTGGGACGCGCGCGCGCCCACGCGCGGCTCCGGCGGTGCCGCTCGCGCACGTGTGCGCGCAGCGGCGCCGCTTTCCTCCTTGTCTCCTCAGCCCTCTCCCCCGCAGCCGGAACACGGTGTGGAGCGGGGAGGGAGGGGGAGAGGCAGTGATCAACCAGGTTAAGCTAATGGGGCTCTTAATGCAGGAGCCCAGACAAGAGGCCTTGTGGTGACAGAGAGCAGTGGGGCGCGCGCCCGAGGTGCGCGCGCGCCCACGCTCGCCTTTGGCGCCGCCAGCCGCGCACGTGTGTGCGCAGCAGCGCCGCCGGCCCTGCTGTCTCCCCTGCTATCTCCCAGGCAGCCGGAATCCGGCGGGAGCCGGGGATAGAGGGGAGACAGGGCAATTATGATCACTGGCAGGGCAGTGCGATACCAAGGAGAAGGGGTGCGGCAGCAAGAGGTCACGGGGTGCGTGCACAGGAGGTGCGCGAGCCCGTGTCCACTGCAAGCGGAGCGGTGCGCACGCGCTCTGCTGCGCCGCGGGGTTCCCGGTCTTTTCAGATCACTCCCCCGGGGCCGGAATCTAGCGGCCTGCGGGGGAGGAGGGGGGACAGGGAATGGGTTAGTGGCCGCGGGGCTGCTGCACGCGCCGCAGGAACTCGCGGCGGTCACCCCCCCCCCCCCCCCTCTGCGGCATCGGATAGTTCCGATACACGGGAAGAGGGGACAAATTCAGAGGCAAGGGCAGTGCGGGCGCCGACAGCGGTGCCTCCGCTTTCCCGCAAGGGCAGCGTGCGTCGGATGCCCGGCACACGCATGTCGGGCGGCGAGCGCGTGGTCGCACGCGGGCCCCGGCGAAGGACCCAGGACCGCGCTTTGGGGCAGTCACGACCCCTCCGGAGCGCTGGCTCGGCCCTGGCCACAGCGGTGAAGGTGTTAGGGCCGCTAGCCGCGGCTGCCTCCCCTAGAACGGCTGTTCGTTCCGGCGGGCTATGGCGGCGCAGCGGGTGGCACGCGCCTGCCGTGAGCTCGGGACGGTCGCCGCAGAATTACAACAGGGTCCAGGGCAGGACGCGGGGGAGCTCACGGCCGCAACGCCCCCAGCACGGAGGCCGCGGCATGTGCCGCGAGTACTGGAGGGGTCCTCCGCTTCTTCCTCTTTTTCAAGGGAGCTCGGGGATGAGGCGATGGCAGATTTCGAGGAGGAAGGCAACGATTTGGACGCGCCGGAAGATTCCATGTCGGGGGAGTCATCGGCATCAGGTAAGGTGGTGCAGTCGGTATTCGGGTTCCTCCACGAGCTTTAGTTCGCGTAGTTCTTCCTCTTCCTCCTCTTCATCTTCAATGTCGTCACAGGCGTCCGAAGTCAGTAGCACAACTAGGGCAAAGAAGCGGGCAACTAAATTCGCCAAGAGGGCAGCGGAACAGGCGCAAGCGGCTTAGCGAGGAAGCGCGTAGGGCCAAGAAGCTCGCAATTTGCCCGGTGTCGTGCGATTCGTCTATACTGCTGTACTGCGGGGGCTGCGAGATAGCTGCCGCAAGAAGATTTGGAGGGGGGACTTCGTGGACGTGTTCGTATTGACGAAGGTCGCGAAGAAAGAGTATAAGGTGGCGGCGCAAAGAAGGGCATCGGGGCTGAGGCATTCCGTACCTTCGATAATTGCCTGGCCGGGTTCTGGGTCTTCGCGGCATCTTACCTGGAGGACAGGCCAGCAGAGCACACGAATATAATAAGGTACCTGCATCTCATACATGACATGCAGCGCACGTCTTCGGGATCGGAGTGGCGCAGGTACGATCAGGAATTCAGGGAACAACAGGAAGGTTTGCAGGTCATGGACTTCGGGTTCAAGGACGTTGAGGTTGGGCTCAAGGTCACCCGGGCTTCGCTACAGGCGGAGGAGCCCCGGAAGCCGGGGGCGGACGGGCACCACGCAGGGTCGTCCTCCCAGGGGTTCGGCGCGGACGGCGGATTGGCCAAGTCAGGTAGGTCGGCAGTCCGCGCAGGGGGGCGTGCCACCACAAAAGGAAAATGTTTCGCGTTTAACAACGCGGTGTGTTCCTTCGGGGGATGACTTGGTCATCTCTCCAGTGGGGGTGGTTCCTAAGAAGGCTCCAGGCGCCTTCCGGCTCATTTGAGTTCGCTTTTAGGTGGGTACTGCCGGAAGCTGTGAAGGGCGACTGCGGGGTGTGCCAGAACGCACCATTTCGTGCGTTTGTCCTCAGAGATTAAGAGGGATTTGGCAATATGGGCCTCGTTCCTCGAGGACTTCAACGGGGTGTGTATATGGCAGGCCCCAATGGCGGACAGCGCTAGGTTGCAGCTGTTCACCGACGCAGCGGGCGCCTCTGGATTCGGTTGCCATCTGGAGGGATCTTGGTGCGCGTGGCCGGCAGAATGGCATCGCGGGGGTTTCACGAAGGACCTTTTGCTTCTGGAGTTTTTCCCATTATGGTGGCGTTGGAGGTCTGGGGCGATCGGCTGGCTAATCGCAGCATTTTGTTTAGATGCGATTATCTGGGCGTGGTGCATGCGATTAATAACCAAAGGGCAAATTCGTTGGTGGTTATGCGGGTGCTAGGGCAATTGCTTTTGACATGCTTGCGTAGGAACCTGTGGTTCCGCGCGCAACATGTGCCCGGTTTGGAGAATGGTATTGTCGACGCTTTGTCGCGAGGACAGTGGGAGAGGTGTTGGTTGTTGGCACCTGAGGCCAACGAGCAGGGTTTTCACTGTCCCGGTTAGGTTTGGCAGGTGATCGGGCCGGACTGGAGGGTATAGCGTTGCGGTCAGTCGCGCCAGCCACGCTCAAGGCTTACGGACATGCTTGGAATGAGTGGGACGAGTTTGTCCAAGGTCGTCAGCAACAAGGTAAGAGCAGGCATCGGCTGATGCTTTCTTTTATGTGGCAGCTTTACGTCTCCGGTAGGTCACGAGCAGTGGTTTCGCGGTATTTGGCAGGCATCTCATTTTTCTGCAAGCAGCGAGGCGTCCCTGACGTAACAAAAAGCGAGGTTCTGCGGAAGGCAATGAAAGGATGGGCGCGAGTCGCGCCGTCGCCACCGGATAGGAGGTGGCCCATCGATGCGGCGTTGTTGCCGGCCGTCATCGAGGCAGTAGGGCGAGTCGCGTCGTCCAGGTTTGAGACGCTTTTGTTTAGTTTGGCGTTCTCAATGGCTTACCACGGGGCCTTTCGAGTTTCTGAGTTGGTAGCGCCTTCCAAGAGAGCAGATTCGCGCATGCTGGTCGGAGACGTAGTAGTGGGTGAGAGGTCCTTGCTGTGCAGGTTGCGACGCTCCAAGACGGATCAAGGGGGGAGAGGGCGCTGGGTTACAATGGTTCCAGCGCTGGAGGAGAGCGTTTGCCCGGTGGGGCTGGCAAGGCAATACGTGGTGGTGCGACCCGTTAAGGAGGGGTCTTGGCTGTTGCATTATGATGGGCTGCCAGTCACGAAATACCAGTTTCGATGGATGCTGAGTCGCTGTTTGGCGGGCTTGGGCCTCCCACCCACTGTTTTTGGTACCCATTCCTTTCGCATAGGCGCAGCGACGTTGGCTGCTGCGGCGGGTTGCTCCAGAACTGAAATACAGGCGGTGGGGCGATGGAAGTCGTCAAGTTATAGACGATATATTCGCCCCGTCACATGAGAGGTCGGTTTGCGCTTGGGCTTTGTTTAAATTTGCAATGTATTATGTTGTTACAGTTCTGTGATTTTATGGTGTTGTGCGTCTGTTGGTGTTACCCCTTTTGTTTTTTTTTGTTTTTTATCCTACTCAGGGATTAGCTACTCGCCGTTGCTGGCATGAGTCGGCAGCGGGGGTCTGGAGTTATTTGCGATTTTTTGCCTGACTTGACGGACTGAATTCTAATCTACAATTCGGCTAATTTGGTCTAATCAGAGTCCCTCAGCAGGTCTTTACGTTTCACCTCCAGCTGAGTTATTACATGTGTTTCCCATTTTATACCCCCGCCTCCCCCCCCCCCCCACCCCCCCCTGTTTTTATTTCGTTTATTTTATTTGATCTTTCCCCTTTGTGTCTTTAATTGCGCTTTTAAATTGGCTACGAAACATGGTGCAGTCGGCTAGGCCGTGACTGCTGCAATAGCGAGATCTAAAGTTTTCTTTTTTGGCAGATCCTTCAGTATAAACAATTAATAAGCCTCTTAGTAATCAATTCTACCCCTCTTTTTCCCTTCAGGATGGTTCGGAGACTATTTGCCCATTTGGGTGGTTGGCCACTCTTACATTTACTGGGCGGCCAGGTTTGTGGCCTCGGAAGGGTCTCAGGCATTGCTTGGAGCACAGGGTGTCAGATGGCTTGGCTGGCGAGGAATGATGTGGGGTGAGCTGAGGAGTAGGTTAGTGAGTCAGGCCAGCAAGCATGGAGTCCCTAGGGTTTTTGGTTGTCCATCTAGGTGGCAACGACCTGGGGAAGAGGACATCCTTGGATCTGCGGTGGGCCATGATACAGGATCTGGCAAGTGTGACCGCGGCATGGACCGATTGTGTGTTGGTTTTTTCCATGATGGTGCCAAGATTGTGTTGGAGGGGTGTGGCGGATGGTCGCCAGATTGATGAGGCCCGGAAAAAGGTGAACGGAGCGGTGGCAAAGTGGGTGCTGTCCCACGGTGGGAGGGTGGTTCGCCACCCGAGGAGTCGGTTAAAAGACAGCCACCTTTTCCGGCGCGATGGAGTACATCTATCCAATGAGGGGATGATGTTTTTTCTGGAGGATCTAGGTTTCGCTTTGCAGGAGTTAGGGTAGGTTTATGGTGGCGGTGCGAAAGACTGTTGGGGATGAGTCTTTCGCTGTTGGCGGAAAAGAACGGCAGTTTCGTATGGTAGAGAAAACTGTAGTGTTTTACAGTTTGTTGTGGTTTAGGTGCACTCACCTCCATCGACTTATGGCCGCTTGACCACCCGTCCGGGCAGGCAGCGGCAGGGCACCCAGGAGCGGTGGGTAGTCACTGTGGGGGTTGAGTTGTCACCTATTACCGGTTTATGGTAAGCTTTTAGTAAATTTATAGGATTGAGTTATTTAAGTTTAATTTAGATTAAGGAGCCGTTCTTTTGGGCCGCCACCATATGCCAGCTGGAGCGGCATATTAAATTAATCTCTTTTATTACAGGTTTCCTAATGGTTAGGGACAAATAAATAGCTAGCAATTTTCTGCCAAATTCAAGTCTCTGTGTCGTTATTTCTGGTTATGGTTATGAATGCTTTACTTTCAAAGAAAGGGGTCCACCAAATATCACTAAGATGTTTACACACAAAGCAGGGTCTTCACCACAATGTAATGACACACAACCAAGCTTCACATTTCATAAGCAATTTACAAAAGACTGCAAGAACATATGCACAGCTTTATTGTGATATTTACAAAAATCCCTCACCCCAAGCTCACGTTATTTGTTGGATAAGGTGGTAAGACTATCTATCTATCTATCTATCTATCTATCTATCTATCTATCTATCTATCTATCTATCTATCTATCTATCTATCTATCTATCTATCTATCGTACGTATTTCTTTATCTATCAATCTAGCTATATATTTCTCATTTATTCCGGTGGGCATCAAGTCTCCACCTGGGCTCCCTGCTCTCTAGCCGGAAGAGCAACAGACTCTGGGCGCTAGGGTCACTAGGAGACAGTGTGCATGAGCAGGCCTCTAGGAAAAAGGCACTGCGGCCATTTTCCTGGTGATTTTCCAACTGCACTTGCGCAAAACACTGGCAAAATGTCCGCCATGCCATTTTCCCAGTTGTTTCTGAAGTACTGCTGCTGCCGACGCGTGACTCTGGAGAGTAAGTGTTGAAAAAATGGGTGCAGGGTGTGCGGTACTAGGCCCCCTGGGGGGCTCGTATACATGGCACACTGCACCCATTTTGGATATACGACAGTGCATATATCTCATAGTTGTATACAAAAGCACTATGTAAAATACACTCTAAAAATAACTAAACTTTAAACCACTCAGAGTCATTTAGTATATTTGCCCTCATACTGTAAGTTATTTTTTTTATAGCAGTGACCAATTTCACAATGCAAAATGCTTCCAGAATTTTATCAGTCAGTGATAAAAACAATTTTATTATTTATTAATAAGAAACTGTGGCAATATTATATGATCAGTAGGTGGCCAAAGAGACCCCACACATCGTTTCTGGGGTAAAGAAAAAAGTTGCATACTTGAAATATTTTTTTGGCTGAAATCTACACAGACGCTGCTCGGAAAGACCTGTCTCTGAATTACTTCTGGGAAGACAGGCATGTGCCCTAATTAAATAGAAAGTCATAAAAGTATTATAATAAATTTGCTTCTCATAGCAAACTTTGACTCAGCTGTAAATCTTTTTATGTTGCTTCCGATGCAGATAGTTTGATATTTAAACAGTTTCATGTAAAAAAAAAATAATTGCACTCTGTTTATTAACCACATTGCGTATAAAGTATTTGTCCATCATTGGGCATTTTCTTTCCTAACTTTTTTTTAGCTGCATTTATGTTGAAAATTGAAAATAGTAATTCCAAATTTGCATACTGTAGAGCTACAAAAACAAGCACAAGATAAATGCATTTGTTTGTCTGGTATGCTGCTTTCAGAGCCACCAGGAGATATTAATTTTACTTCATTTACAGTGGACTTTGAGTTCATTCTGACCCGATCGCAAGCTGCAGTTTTTCGCAGCGGTGCGATCGGCGCCGGCGCATGCCAGACGGCCGAAGGCCGTCGGACCGCTACGATCACCTCTGCCTGATTGACAGGCAGAGGTGGACACTGGGCGGAATGGCAGCGTTTGGCCGCCGTTTTGTGGGCGCGGTCCGGCCAAATCAGGCGTGGCCAGACCGAACAGGGGGCGGGCCGCAGCCGCTGCGTGTCGCCACACGCAGCCGCTGCGGGCCGGGGAGCGATGAGTAACTCCCGGCCAGCATGCTAAAGCTGCGCTGGTCGGGAGCTACTCTTTAAGTGCAAAGGCACCGCCGCTGTGCGATGCCTTTGCACTTCTGCGGGGGGCCGGCACTGACATGCGGGGCGGGATAGCCCTGTGCTGGGCGTCCCCCTGCATGTCAGTATGTGCCTGATCGTAGCTGTGCTAAATTTAGCACAGCTACGATCATCTCGGAATGACCCCCTATAGGAGATGTGTTCACGTTTCATCTCTGTGAGCCCCTGCCACTGATACACATGGGAGTGTGTCTATCCCTAGGTACACCCTGAGGGATGTGGCACTCACCGACATGAGATGAGTCAGGCCAAAGTGTGATGTGACCACACCCCCAGAGTGGTTCTGACCATGGCTGGTAGAGACAACTTTAGGGTCACATTTAACAAAGAGAGATATCTTGTTATCACTTGCTACGAATGACAAATGGTGCTCCAGCCAATCAGCTCCTGTCATGTGTTTGAAAAGTGACATTTATGATCTGATTGGCTGGAGTACAATTTATCATTCATGATTCCAAGAATATCACTCCTTGATAAATATGCCCCATAGTGTCTGTTTATTGTTTTGACATAAAGGCCCCCATCCACTAGTGCGATTTGACCAATTTTCATCCAATTCCCAGCTTTCTCATACGTCCTAGAGGATGCTGGGGTCCATTTCATGACCATGGGGTATAAACGGTTCTGCAGGAGCCATGGGCACTTTAAGACTTTTCGAAGGGTGTGAACTGGCTACTCCCTCTATGCCCCTCCTCCAGACCTCAGTTTTAAAAATGTGCCCAGGAAGACTGGATGCACTCCAGGGGAGCTCTACTGAGTTTCTCTGAAAAGACTTATGTTAGGTTTTTTATTTTCAGGGAGAACTGCTGGCAACAGTCTCCCTGCTTCGTGGGACTGAGGGGGCAGAAGTAGGAACCAACTTCCTAAAGAGTTTCATGGCTCTGCTTCTGGCTGACAGGACACCATTAGCTCCTGAAGGGTACTCAACACTAGCCGTGTCTAGATGCTCACTCCCACAGCGCGCCGTCACACCCCTCACAGAGCCAGAAGTCAGAAGACAGGTGAGTGTTAGAAGATGAATCTTTAATCAAGATAGTGACGGCTAAAAGGTACAGCGCGGCTGGTGGGAGCGCAGCGCGCCATTGCTTCCCACACATACACAGAGCACTGCAGGGTGCTGGGCGCGGGGGGGGGGGGGCGCCCTGGGCAGCAAATAACCTTGTAAACTGGCTAAAAGGGGGCATAAGATGCCACGGCACAGCCCTACCCCCGCCAGTATAAATATTAGGTGAAAAGTCTCTGAGGGAAAACGCGCCATTGCGGGGGCGGAGCTTCCTCCTCAGTCAGCCAGAACACTGCTCAGCGCCATTTTCTCTCTATCCTCAGCTACAGAGACAACGCTGGTCCTCCTCCACTACTGAATATAAGTATCAGGGTGCAAAACAAGGGGGGGGGGGGGCACAGTGAATTTGGTGCTTTACAGGGTGTATTTACACTATAAAAAAGTGCTTGTGCCAGTGGGCATTTTGTGTACTGGCGCTGGGGTTGTGAACTGGCTGCTCCTAACTGTGTCCTTCTGACAGATTTTACTGTGGGTCTGTCCCCTATAAGTCCCAGTGTGTCTGTGGTGTGTGTGTGAACGACAGTGAGATGTCTGAGGCAGGGAGTTCTTCCCCCTGAGGAAGCCATTTTAGGGACACAGAGTTGTATTGTGGTGGTGCTGCCGGCACACCAAGAGCCTGCATGGGTGAAAGAAATACGTGATAGTGTGCATCATATCAATAGGAGATTAGATAAGTCTGAATCTCATGCAGAATGCTGGTGAAAATCTGTGGAAGATGTGATTTTTCAAGGTTCTGTTCTCCCATCCGCAGGCGACCCCGCTGGGTAACATAAAAGACCATTTGCAAATATTGTAAATACTGATACCGACACGGACTCTGATTCCTGTGTCGACGATAGTGACTCCAGGGAAATAGATCATAAATTGGCGAAAAATATACAATATATGATTGTGGCTATAAGGGAAGTTTTGGAAGTTACAGAAGCCCCTCCTGTACCTCAGGAGAAGGCCTATTTCTATAAAGAAAAGAAATCTAAGGTTGTTTTCCCTCCTTCCCACGAGCTAAATACTCTCTTTGAAGGGGTGTGGGTGAATCCTGAAAAGAAATTTCGCACTCCCAAAAGGATTCAGATGGCTTATCCTTTTCCTTTAGAGGACAGGAAAAAATGGGAGTCACCCTCGGTGTTAGACAGTGCCCTGTCTAGATTGACAAAGAAGATGATTCTCCCGGCACCTGGGACGGCTTCGCTAAAAGAGCCGGCAGACCGCAAAATGGAGACTACATTAAAATCCATTTATGTTGCCAATGGTACACTACTCAGGCCCACAATTGCTTGCACATGGGTGAGTCGTGTGATTGAAAAATGGTCAGACAACTTGTCATCAGAAATTGACACGATTGATAAAGATGAGATATTCCTAAAGTTAGGTAATATCAAAGACGCGGCCGCATACATGCTAGAAGCGATGAAGGATATTGGACTCTTGGGTTCAACAGCCGCTACCATGGCAGTATCGGCTTGGCGGGCGTTATGGATTCGCCAGTGAAACGCGGATGCAGATTCCAAAAAGAATATGGAGGCTCTCCCATATAAAGATAAGGCCTTATTTGGTGATGGGTTGGATGCGTTAGTGTCGGCGGCTACCGCAGGTAAGACGAAATTTTTGCCTTATGCTCCTGCACCGGCAAAAAAGACACATCCCTCTCACATGCAGTCCTTTCGGCCCAACAAATACAAAAAGGCCAAAGGTTGCCCCTTTCTTTGCAGGTAGGGGAAGAGGAAAAGGAAAGAAGTCCGCAGCATCTCCAGGGTCCCAGCAGCAAAAGTCAACCCCTACTTCTGCCAAATCAACAGCATGACGCTGGGGCTCCCTTGCGGGAGGCTGCTCGGTTGGGGGCATGTCTGAAACTGTCCAGTCAAGTTTGGATTCAATCTGGCCTGGACCCATGGGTTTTACAAATAGTATCCCAGGGGTACAAGCTGGAGTTTCAAGACGTCCCCCCATGCCGATTTTTCAAATCGACCTTGCCAGCTTCTCTTCCAGAAAGAGAGGCAGTAACAGCGGCAACTCAAAAGTTATGTCAGGATCAGGTCATAATCCTGGCACCCTTGTCACAACAAGAAGGGTTTTATTCAAGCCTATTTGTAGTTCCGAAGCCGGACGGCTCGGTCAGACCAATTTTAAACCTAAAAAATCTGAATCTCTACTTGAAAAGGTTCAAGTTCAAAATGGAATCACTGAGGGCAGTGATTTCCAGTCTGGAGGAGGGGGACTTCATGGTGTCGGTAGACATAAAGGATGCTTACCTGCATGTTCCCATTTATCCTCCTCACCAGGCTTATCTGAGATTTGCGGTTCAGGACTGCCATTACCAGTTCCAGACATTGCCTTTCGGTCTATCCACGGCGCTGAGGGTATTCACCAAGGTGATGGCGGAGATGATGGTCCTCCTTCGTCAAAAAGGAGTAAATATAATTCCTTATCTGGACGATCTCCTGATAAAGGCGAGATCCAGGGAGCAGTTGCTGCAGAACATCACACTCTCCATGTCCATACTCCAACAACACGGTTGGATCATAAATTTTCCAAAGTCTCAGTTGGAACCGACAACGAGATTGTCCTTTCTCGGGATGATACTGGACACAGAAGTTCAGAGAGTATTTCTTCCTGTGGAAAAGGCTCTGGAGATCCAGAGTATGGTCAAACAGATACTGAAACCAACAAGTGTGTCGATCCATCAGTGCATTCGGTTGTTGGGAAAGATGATGGTGGCCTACGAGGCCATACAGTTTGGCAGATTTCATGCCAGAGTATTCCAATGGGACCTGTTGGACAAGTGGTCCGGATCCCACCTACACATGCACAGGAAGATAATCCTGTCGTCAAAAGCCAGGATTTTGCTCCTGTGGTGGCTGCACAGTTCTCAGCTACTAGAGGGACGCAGGTTCGGGATTCAGGATTGGGTCCTGGTAACCACGGATGCAAGTCTCCGAGGCTGGGGAGCTGTCACTCGAGGGGAAAGCTTCCAAGGAAAATGGTCAAGTCAGGAAGCCTGCCTTCACATAAACGTTCTGGAGTTGAGAGCCATTTACAACGGCCTTCTACAAGCGACGCATCTTCTTCAAGATCATCCCGTGCAGATCCAGTCAGACAATGTAACAGCAGTCGCGTACATAAACTGGCAAGGCGGAACGAAAAGCAGAGCAGCAATGGCAGAGGTGTCAAGGATTCTCCTCTGGGCAGAAAGACATGTCAGAGCTCTGTCGTCGATTTTCATTCCGGGAGTGGACAACTGGGAAGCAGACTTCCTCAGCAGACACTATCTCCATCCAGGAGAGTGGGGCCTCCACCAAGAAGTCTTCGCAGAGGTGACAAGTCTCTGGGGCGTTCCTCAAGTAGACATGATGGCATCTCGCCTCAACAAGAAGCTTCAGAGATATTGTTCCAGGTCGAGAGACCCTCAAGCAATAGCAGTGGATGCACTGGTGGCACAGTGGATATTCCGGGCGCTGTATGTCTTCCCTT